>NC_091951.1:232842705-232937705 GCF_031021105.1 Erythrolamprus reginae | reverse complement strand
TCCATCACTGCGCTATTTTGATGAGAGACTTGAGCAAGAACCCAATTCTCCTCTCCTTCTGTTTGGTCCTTTCTGAACTTTTATTTCTATTACTCTTTTCATCCTGTACATCAATGACCTCTGCGATAATATCGCAAGCAACTGTGTGATTTTTGCCGACGATGTGAAACTTTTCAACACCACTGACAACACACTCACTCTCCAAAAAGACCTCGACTTTGTCTCAGATTGGTCTAACACCTGGCAACTTCAAATATCAACCAACAAATGCTCTACCCTCCATATCGGCAAAAAGAATCCAAACCACATATATGAACTGAATAAAGAAATTCTCTCAGCCAACCCACACTCAGTAAAAGACCTTGGAATACTAATAACAAATGACCTAAGTGCTAAAGCCCACTGCAACAATATCGCCAAAAAGGCTTCCAGAGTTGTTAACCTGATCCTACGTAGCTTCTGCTCTGGCAATCTCTCACTGCTGACTAGAGCCTACAAAACCTATGCCAGACCCATTCTCGAATACAGCTCATCTGTCTGGAACCCACACCACATCTCAGACATCAACACTCTCGAAAACGTCCAAAGGTATTTCACCAGAAGAGCCCTTCACTCCTCCACTCGAAACAGAATACTCTACGAAAATAGACAAACTATCCTGGATCTTGAAAGCTTAGAACTGCGGCGCCTGAAACACAATTTAAGTATTGCCCACAAGATCATATGCTGCAACGTCCTTCCGGTCAACGACTACTTCAGCTTCAACAGCAACAACACAAGAGCACACAACAGATTCAAACTTAATATTAACCGCTCCAAACTTGACTGTAAAAAATATGACTTTAACAATCGAGTTGTCGAAGCATGGAACTCATTGCCGGACTCAGTGGTGTCAGCCCCCAGCCCCCAACATTTCTCCCTAAGATTCTCCACGATTGACCTCTCCAGATTCCTAAGAGGCCAGTAAGGGGCGTACATAAGTGCACTGATGTGCCTATCGTCCCCTGTCCAATTGTCTTTCCTTATCTCATATATCATATATTTTCTCTCCATTCCTTCTACTTCTCTTCTTTCTTACTTTCTATCTTTATTTATATTACTTAATGTCTATTCTAGTTCATATGTATTGTATATTGGACAAAGAATAAATAAATAAATAAATATTAGCATGTTTAATAAGCTATGTCTAGTAATTCTGAGACTGGGCACAGCAGGAGGCAAGTCTAACATCAGTGAACCTTTATAAAAAGGAATTAAACTATTTTTGGGCAGTTAGGTTTTTGATAGAGCTGCATACGTGCAGAGAAACTGATCCTTGTGAGAGACTTCTTTTGAAGTTGCCTGCAAGAATGAATCAAACAACCTATCTAACCTCTAAAATGGAATATAATAAATTGCAACCTTCAGGAACCAGATCAAATACTAGAACCCGCTATTTCAAGCCACTTACACATTGCCACATCACAGCTGTTTAATTGCAATTTTATTTGTGTAAACAAATGTACAATTGCCTCTCACTTATTAAAAACCTAGATCTCTATAGTAATTAAAATTCTTAAGTTATACAGTTGAGTATTTGGCTAGTAGTCAACATAAAGTACACTTACAACTATATAATATTAAAAGAATCATGCATAATATGGAAGTGGCTAATAATTACTTTTAAAAGGTCAATCCATTTACTAATTTCTCTCATTTTCTAAGAGCCCAGCCACCTAAGTCTTGTCCAAGGAATGCATCGGAAGACCCCAGTTCACAATACAAAACAGTGTTGACAGGACAAGGTGTTCATATCATAAGCATCTGTTCATTGTTTCCAATAGGGTCGAACAAACCACATTCAACAATAACATTGAACATAAAACAGCCCCCCCCCCCCCCCCCCCCCCGCTGCCAATCTGCAGCTATATTTGTTTTTATTTTCCCGGCTATTCTGTCAGCGAAATCGTATTTCTTAAAGTTTGCTTAATCGTTAGTCTAAAACTTCCTTTTCTAAATGATGTATTTAATATTATGATTGTTATAGTTATAATTGATTTCGATCCTAAAAAAGAAAAAAAAAAGTCAGCGAGCAAGCAAATAAATTGTTTTGTTTTGTTTTTCTCCTTCTCTCCTTTTATTCTTGATCTTTTTATAATTTGTTTTATTGTGTTTTGTTTCTGTTCCCTTCCATAGCTCTCTCCCTTTCATTGATCCAGTTATAGAACTTGTCCCATGTGGTTATATTTTTTGTTTCCTTGTTGTCTTTCAGTTTTTGTGTTAAGGAGTCATACTCGGCGCAATCAAATATTTTTTTAATCAGGTCTCTGTCTGATGGTACCTCTTCCCTTTTCCAGTTTTGAGCTATTGATATTCTACTTGCTATTATAATGTGTTGGATTATATAGTAAACTGTTTTCTTTATTTTCATGTCTATTATTCCTAATAAAAAGATCTCTGGTTTGAATGAGAGATTGGTTTCCGTGATTTCGAATATCCAGGACCTTATTTTGCTTCATAATTTTTTTATTTTTGGGCAGCTCCACCAGATATGGAAGAAAGTTCCAGAGGGATTTGAACATCTCCAACAGTTTGGTCTAGTTTTGGGGAAAATCTGTGCTAGTCTTGATGGTGACATATGCCACCTATAGAACATTTTTATAGTGTTTTCTTTGTATGCTGCTGACTTAGTGATTTTGTAGTTCTTATTCCAAATTGTCTCCCATTGGTCTATGTGGATATTGTAGCCAAAGTTCCTTGCTCAGCTGGTCATTGGATCTTTTGATATTTCAGTTTCCACTTCATAATTTATTAAGTAGCTATATATTCTTGTTATAAAAATTTTTTCCCTTCCTAATATTAGTTTATCAAGGGGTGTGTCCTGTGCCAATATTCCTTCGTTTTTGATGTTTTTTTGCCATTTTGAAAATATTAGCCTGTATGGCCAGCAGTCCAAAGTTATGTTCTGTTCTGTTAGCTCTTCCTTTGTTTTTATATTTCCTTCTGTATTTAGTAAGCGGTTGTAAGTTATCATGTTTTTTAATTCTGTTCTCAATATTATTAATAGGAAGAATTGATATATGTTATTTGTTTCATAAATTATTAAGAGTAAAGAACTAATATACGTTATTGTGTTTTATGGATTCCTCTGCTGAATATTCAGCAGGACAATAGGGTCCCTCTACCCATGGCTGACAAGTGTATTTAGCTATATATTCCATGACTTCAAACAGAGCCTTCCTGGCCTTGTTAATTTTCTCTGTGGTCTCTTTCATGAAGCCACTGGGAAGATCCTGGAAGGATGTGGCAGTAGAGAGGACAGCTTGTAGCTCTGTTAAATCGCACTGAGCCTGTTGGACTTTTTGTTGAAGATGTTCAGGAAGGCTCTGCAGGTTGGTTAAGACATTCTGGCAGACCTCCTGCATCTTCTGTGCAACAGTGTAGGATGTGGCTAGAGAATGGGATTCCATCTGTTATGAAACAAATGAACAAAAAGATCTGTTAATTGAACATCATAGGTGTTCATCTATGGCAGGGGTAGGCAAAGTTGGCTCTTCTGTGACTTATGGACTTCAACTCCCAGAATTCCTGAGCCAATCATGCTAGCTCAGGCATTCTGGGAGTTGAAGTGTACATGTCATAGAAGAGCCAACTTTGCCTACCCCTGATCTATGGGATTATCTGAAGGGAGGGAGGGGGTGGGGAGAGAGGTTGACAGACGGACATAGGGCAACTGAATATTCTTGTTTATGCATGGAGACACCATTGTTGATTGCCCTTCCCTTGATTTCAGCCATGCAGTACATGCCAGGTGGCAGAATTCAAATCTCCTCCCTCTTTTCTTCCCCAAGCAATTTTCTGTATGTTGTGTATGTTCTATAAAGGATCTTTGACCCAGCTCTTCATCTCAGCCTTTTCATACATCCTGAGAAACACACCAACTCTCTTCTGGCTCTGGGAATAATTTTTGCATAAATATATAGTTTGTTTAATAATGTTGCAAGATCCAATTTGCGTCAGCCACTGGGGATAAAGATTTAGTCCAGTGTTGCCGAAACTTTTTTGATCCGGGTGCCAAAAGGATGCGCTTGCAGATGATAGGGCGCGTGTGTGTACCCACACCTGTAACGCAATGCTCTCCCCTCCACACCCGCATGCACACAACCCCCCCCTGCGTTGCCCTTCCACACATGCGGACAGGCCTCACTGAAGCCTCCGGACTTCCAATAGGCTTTTAGGGACTTTTTTTGCCCTTGCCCAGGGTTCAGAAAAGCCTCCTGAAGCCTGGAGATGGCAAAAAAACAGGCCAGGAGGCTTTGTTCCAGTTTTTGCTGGAGCAAAATGGCTTCAGGAGGCTTTCCTGAACTCTGGGGAGAGCAAAAACAGCCATAAAGAAGGCACGAATCCCAGCGGCCAATTAGGTCCCACAGGGGTGGCCTTCTCCAGGTCCCATTGACCAAACAATGTCGGCTGGCAGGACCCAGGGGAAGAGCCTTCTCTGTGGTGGCCCCGACCCTCTGGAATCAACTCCCTCTAGAAATTCGACCAGCCCTCACTCTCCTCGCCTTCCATAAAATGTTGAAGACCCACTTTTGTCACCAGGTGTGGGGATAATTACCACCTTTCCCCCTCTTTTTAATTATGTTTTTGCCCTTACTGTATGATAGAGTAGGTTGAATGTG
Organism: Erythrolamprus reginae; assembly: GCF_031021105.1. Lineage (NCBI taxonomy): Eukaryota > Metazoa > Chordata > Lepidosauria > Squamata > Dipsadidae > Erythrolamprus > Erythrolamprus reginae. Next base: position 232,933,044 of record NC_091951.1, on the reverse strand, counting down.
TGTGATTGCATAGTTAGGGATTTTATTATGTTATTAATACTTGCTTAAATTGATTTAATTTTTATTATTGGATTGGTAATGTATTGTACTACTGTTATGCTGTGAGCCGCCTCGAGTCTTCGGAGGGGGTGGCAGACAAATCTGATAAAGTATAAACCATAAATATCAGCGGACCAGTGGGCCCGAGCTGACAGAGGGCAATGCCTCACGTGCCGTCAGAAATGGCTTCGCATGCCACCACATGTGCCATAGGTTCGCCATCCCTGATTTAATCTGTTTAATAATGAATAATAATTACCAAATAAATCATAATTGTCTAGGTTTACCCAGTATGCCTAGCCACAAACCATGGTCAAGGCAGAATCTTCACTGAGCAATGGCCATTCCCTATTTTTTTAGTATCTTCAAAAGATGAATCATTCTCATGCTGAGATACCTCTGTCTGATTTGCTCCATTGCTCTGGTCCTGCTTAGGTTCTCCTTTGTACCATTCCTTCCACATTTGGTACATTTTTTCGTGACCTCTGTGAACTTTGTAGTCCAATTCCTCCTTGGTATATTGTAGCTACAAAAAAGCCAAAAAAAAAAAAAAGGGAAAAGGGAAAGAAAAAAATCATGCACTCAAGCCTAGTGTTTTACGTTTGGCATCATAACTACAGTTTTGGCTCAAAGGCCAGAGCTATACATTCCCTACTCTTATCATAAGAGCCACAGCGGTGCAGTGGTTAGAATCTAGAACTGCAGGCTATTTCTGACGGCTGCTTGTGAAGCTGGTAAAATGAGGACCTAGTTTTTTGCGGGGCAAAATTCTGAGGGTAGTAATAGCTATTGCTATCTTCAATTATTCAGAAAAATCTCTTAAGGAACTTCCATCAAGTTTATTCAGGAAGTATCGGTAGCCCTTGACCTATAACTATTCATTTTGTGACTCTTCAAAGTTACAACAGCACTGAAAGTCCGAAATTACTCCGTTTTTTCTTGTTTTTCTGCATTTATTTATTTATTTATTTTGTCCAATACACAATGAGGGTTTTAGTGAGTATATATCAATACTGTATACACATAGTAAAATACATGATGAAGGTTATAGAGGAGATACTCATAGTAAAATATATCTAAGAAATAATAGAAAAGAAGATATAGGAATAGAATATATAGGAATAGAATATATAGAGTATATAGAATATAGGAATAGAATATATACATACAAATATATATATATTTGACACAAAATGTAACCCTTCCCTGGTACAGAGCTGAAGGGATTGGATACTGTAGCCTAGAGGATAATTCTCTGCCTTACAAGGCAAAGGTTGCAGGTTCAAGTCCCAGTGGGTATAGCTAGCTGATGAGGCCAAAATAAGGCCGAAATAGATCTATCCTAGTCTCCCTTAATTTTCAAATTCAGCTTAAACATGTGACACATACAGATAGAATTGTCGGCTATCAATAAAATTAATTGCCTTGGAAATGGCCCTGGGTTGGGCCGAGAGGCAAAAAAGGAGCTGTGATGTTCGTTCAATATACCAGGGTGATTCGACACAAAATGTAACCCTTCCCTGGTACAGAACTGAAGGGATTGGATACTGTAGCCTAGAGGATAATTCTCTGCCTTACAAGGCAAAGTTGCAGGTTCAAGTCCCAGTGGGTATGGCTAGCTGATGAGGCCAAAATAAGGCCGAAATAGATCTATCCTAGTCTCCCTTAATTTTCAAATTCAGCTTAAACATGTGACATATCTATATATATACATATACATATAGGAATAGAATATACCAATGAAAGAATAGAAGAAGACATATAGGAGATATAGGAGAGCAATAGGATAGGGGACGGAAGGCCCTCTCGTGCACTTGTACTCGCCCCTTATTGACCTCTTAGGAATCTGGATAGGTCAACCGTAGATAATCTAAGGGTAAAGTGTTGGGGGTTTGGGGATGACACTATGGAGTCCGGTAATGAGTTCCACGCTTCGACAACTCGGTTACTGAAGTCATATTTTTTACAGTCAAGTTTGGAGCGGTGAATATTAAGTTTAAATCTGTTGTGTGCTCTTGTGTTGTTGATACAAAATACATTATTTTGACTTTTTTCTGAACCATTCTTTCCTAGTCATTCTATGCTTCTGTAATACTTTTTCTTTCTTTATATATGATCTCTTATTGAATTGTAATAGTTTTCTTTAAAAAAAAAGAAAATATTTCCCCCCAACAGACAAAATAAATAAGAACCAGTGCACAATCAGCTGGGCATTTTTTCTTCATTTTATAATTGCTGTAGCCTTTCACATTAGCATTAATAAACAAGGCTCATTTTGGCCTGGGAACCTCAGAGGGCATTGCTAGTGATCTTCTAACATGACCAAAGTAGTTGTAGTGAATATTTGTGTGTGCGTGGGGGGGGGGGAAGGTTACTATTGGACAGAGGATTAAAGGAACAAATTGGAACTTCAAGCTTTGCAGATGTTTAAAGCATCCACCTCACCTTTTAAAATTCCTCCAGTGAGAGAAAATACTTAAATCTCTTTCAGCTTTGGATATTCCATTCCTCAAGCCCCATAAATGACCCCCCCCCCAAAAAAAATTGGCATATGTCCGCTCATATTCCAGAGATACATGGATTTTCATCTGTCCTGGGGTCAGAGATTTACTTAAGTCCCTTAGAATTGAATTTTTCTTTACAGTAGTGAACTGCCCTAAAGCAGTCTCAACTTGGTATCTTGCAAGTATCTTACACCACATCTCTCATCCTCTCCCAGACACGGCCAGAATAGAAAAGCTGGAAAACTATTTTTGGAAGAGTGCTTCAAAGGTTTCTACCAACGCTCCTGCCTATTCCTCGAATAGAAATCAGACCATTAAAATGTACTAAGGTTGTGTGAAGAGTTCCAAACAAGCAATTATTCTGGAGTTATATTAACAAGCAATATTGAACAACACTGCTTTCTAATCAAAAAGTCACCAGCCTGAATTTGCCATTAATCCTTCCAGGTGAGTATTATGCACTCACTTAAGATCAGAGCATACAAGGCACTGCACTACATTGTTGCATGACAAAATGGCCATGCCAAATGGAGATTATACTGTATAATTACAATCCAGCACATCTGGAAAGCATCAAATTGGGGAACGTAGCAGAATTTTTTTTATTAATGAAAAGGTTGAATCCACATGAAGTCAAGCAAGAAGAACCTATGCACAAAAGATGAGCAGATTTGCTATAATACAAGAAAATGCTGATGTTTTTCCCCCCGTTCTGAATCTGATTAATGGATAACGTAGGTCTGTGTTTCTCAACCTTGGAAACTTTGACTTGATTCTCTGGATTTCAATTTCTACAATTCTTAGCAAAGGCCATCCTATCTGGAAGTTAAATTTCTTAACATCTTCAATGCTAAGAAAGATTGCTGTAGATAGACTGTTAAGCAAGAATCCAAGTGGAAGACACAATGCACAGTCCCTAAAAACAGCACTGCAGGCAGACTACCTGGTTAACATATACATTGTGCAAAGCCCTTGTTTTTAGACCAAATCCAAATCTACATAACTCAATCCAGTTGCTCATTAACCTTTTACTGGATACTAATGGTAGAACAAGATTTAGACACAGGAATATTTATATCCTGCCTTTGTCCTTTTCATAAGTAACTCAAGGCAGTGAACATACCCAATACTTTCTTCTCATTTCCCTACAACCATCACCCTGTGAGGTGGATTGGGCTCAGTGTGGGTGTGGCCCAAAGTGATTCAGCCAAATGAGTAGTGGCTATTACAGTTAGGTCATTGTAACCATCATTCATCATCAGCCCAATTTATCTTTTAATATATTTTAAATCAAATATCTTTTAAGAGTTTTGCTACGTACAGTATATTAAACGTCAGCTTCTTCAATAACATCTCTGAGAACCTGCAAATGACTCTATAGCAGTGATGGTGAATCTATGGCACAGGTGCTACAGGTGGCATGTAGAACGGTATCTGCTGGCACGCGAGCCATTTCCCCAGCTCAGCTTCAATGTGTATGTGTGTGCCGGCCAGATGATTTTTGCCTGTCACAGAAGCTCTGGGAGGGCATTTCTGGCTTCTGGAAAGCCTGCAGGGGGATGGGGGGGCATTTTTTACCTTCCTCTGGCTCCAGAGAAGCCTTTAGAGCCTGGGGAAGGTAAAACATGAGCCTACTGGGCCCACCAGAAGTTGAGAAACAGGCCATTTCCAGTCTCCAGGGGGTGGGGGAAGGCGTTTCGCCCTCCCCAGGCATTGCGTTATGGGTGTGGGCACTCATAGATGCACGATAACGCACATGCATGCTTTATTGGCACATGAGGGAAACAAGGTTCGCCATCACTGCTTTATAGAAAACAGTCTGCCTCCATTCCATGGCTGAATCAATGTCCCTGATTTCAGCTGTTTGGGCTATTTGCTAAAGAGACCATTCAGCAACTTACATGGTCCAACAAGGATGCTGTTTCTCGCCCAAGGTCTGACTATTCACCCTTTCCTTTTATTTCCCAAACATAGCACAGAATGACTGAATTTCTTACCAAGTAAAAGAACTGTTCAAGCTGGAGGAATGCCTGCTCTGCACCCAGTTTGATCTTTATCCGAGAATGCTGGTAGGCTCGACTACAGAGCTTCATCGACAAGGAACTCAGGCGCCTGTAGTAACTTGGCTCTCCTTCCTGATTTTCAAGAGAGGCTGCTCCAGAGCGGTCCGAAAATGCAATGGCAACTAAACAAACAACAATTAGATCAAAAGAGATCCCCATTCACAATCCCTGAGCTAATATTATCAGTCAGTTCATTTCACAAATAACATTCCTCACAACTAGGTTTCCGATAAATTTTAGCTAGTAGTCACTTTATTCCTCAAATAAATCCTCCTTGATTAAGCTTTGGGGAAATCTGAGCTATACTTCGAATAACTAAAAAAAAAAAGATTTCAATTCCTCTCCCTCATTGTTAATAATATTTAATTGAGGAAGTGAGGGGATTATTTTACCACATATACTACAATTTGGTGAGGAACCACAAAAAGAGATCAGCGTTGGCCCAGACTCCTTTTCACTGCCCTCCCTTCCCCAGCACTACACTATTATTACATTTTAGTGTTGAAGTAGACCCGGAGACCAGGATTCAAATAACTCGGTACTTTTATTTCAGCTTAGAGAAAGTGACTGATTCAGCAAAGGCAAAGTGACTTCAGCAAGTACCGGCTGCTCTGCTAGGGAAAAGCCGCTTCTTTTATACTTTTGCGGCTCCCGCCAAAGCAAGAGCCAGCCGCGTCTGAGCCAATCAGGAGCGACTTCCTGCTTGGGCTCAGACAGCGCTTGAAGAAGGAAACAACTATTTACAAGGATACAAAGTAGCCATTACGGATACAACACCCCTCCCCTCATAGTTGGTCACATCCATCAGGAAAGCCATGTGACAAAGTCATCCAATCGCTGGGGCCTCCGCGCAGTTCGCTCCGACCTGCGCAGTTCAGTTTCGCTGTCGACGCCGCCGGAGGAGGATGGTTCGTTGCTGTGGTCTCCGCGCGGCGGACTTGGCCTGGCGGGCCCAACGCAGAGTTCGGAGGAGGAGGATGGCTCGGCGTCGCTGGATGGCTCCCCTAGGCCCGATAAGTTCATTTGCGTGTCTCTTAATTCGGGCAATGTTGCAAAGTCTGTTGAGGGGGGAGAGTCCATGTCAGTGGCTTGTTGCAATAGGCTTTCTGTTCGCTTCCGAATGTGGTCTATGTGTCGTTTCCACAAACGACCATCCTCTAATTTTACAATATAAGTTTTTGGTGCATTTTGTTTAACAACAATACCTTTCATCCAATTTACATTTCCATCAAAACTTTTTACATATACAGCTTGTCCCAAATACATTTCCCTTTCGGGTTTTATACACATTTGGTTATTGTTAATACAGAACCTTGGATTCAACCTATCTAGTGGTGACCTTAATTTCCTTCCCATCAACAATTCTGCAGGGCTTACATGTGTGTGCGAGTTAGGGGTGATGTGCTGAGTGAGTAAGAATTGGTCTAAGTTTTGCTGCACATCCCCAGGGCCTGACCTGCGCAATGCCTCCTTTGCCACGCGAACGTAGCGTTCTGCCAATCCATTAGCCCAGGGCGAGTAAGGGGAGATGAGGGCATGTCTCACTCCCAAACCATCTAGGAACAATTCGAACTGTCTGGCTGTTAGCTGTGGCCCATTGTCAGAAACCAGGATATCTGGGCACCCATGTGATGCAAAAAGTCTACTCAGAACCTTGATGGTGGCACTTGTGGTTATGTTGTTCATTGCTATTATCTCCACCCATTTGGAGAATGCATCCACCACTATTAGAAAATACTGGGAGCCCACTGGACCCGCGAAATCAATGTGGATCCTGGACCAAGGGCCAGCAGGCTGCTCCCACTCAGCCGGGGTTGTTTTGGGGGGATTAGGCCGTGACTCCTGGCATGGTTCACACTTTGACACCCAATTTTCAATTTCAGCATCCAGACCTGGCCACCATAGATGTCCCCTTGCTAGGCTCTTCATCCTGACCATTCCAGGATGGCCTACATGTAACATTTTGAGAACCTTTCCCCTTAGGCTTCTGGGGATGACCACCCTGTCTCCCCACAACAGACAACCCTTTACATAAGATAACTCAAGTCTCTTAGCTTTGAAGTCATGCAATTCAGGTTTCACAATATCATTTTGCCATCCCTTAAGTACACAGTTTATAACTTGTTTAAGGATTTGATCTTGCTGCGTGTGCGCAGCTACCTCTTTTGCTGTGGTTAGTGGGTTATCCTCAAGCTCTATTAATAATACATCTGCAGAAGGAACAGGATCTTCCACTAAGTCTGTTATGGGACATCTGCTGAGACCATCTGCGTGATTAATTTCCTTCCCCCCTTTGTGGGTGAGCTCATACTGGTATCCAGAGAGGAAAAGGGCCCATCTGATCAGTCTAGGAGACATAAAAGGCGGAGTGGGCTTGTTGGGGGCTAGTAGACCCAGTAAAGGTTTATGGTCTGTTACCAATTCAAAATTCCTACCAAAAATGTAGTTGTGGAATTTCTTCACCCCTGCCACTAATGCTAGAGCCTCCTTATCCAACTGGCTATAATTCCTTTCTGTGCTGTTCATGGTTCTTGAAAAAAATGCTATTGGGGCTTCTGATTTATTAGGAAGAACGTGAGCTAGGACTGCTCCTATGCCGTATGGCGAGGCGTCGCATGTGAGTCTGATGGGTAGTGACGCGCTATATTGGACTACTACGCTTTGGGAGGTTAACAGACTCTTTATTTGAAAAAAGGCTTCACGTTCAGTTTCCCCCCAGGTCCATCTGGCTTCCTTCTGGAGCAAACGATGTAGAGGTTCTGCTACTGTTGCCTTCTGCTTTAAAAAAATGGAATAAAAATTAAGGAGGCCTAAAAATGCCTGCAGCTCATTCTTATCTCGTGGTTCTGGGGCTTCTCTAATGGCTCTCAACTTCTCTGTTGTGGGGTGGATACCTTCTTTGTCTATCTTGTATCCTAGAAATTCTATACTGTTGGTTCCCCAAACACATTTATCAGGCTTGATTCTTAAACCCTTGTCCTGTAGTCTTTTAAGTACTTCCCTTATTCTTTTGTTTACTTGTTCCTGGTTTTCTCCTGCAATTAAGATGTCATCAAAATATGGGATGGCCCCATTTACCCCTGACAATAGGCGTTCCATAATGCTCTGGAAAATTCCTGGGGCTATGCTTACCCCAAACTGTAATCTTGTGCATTTAAATGCTCCCCTATGTGTTACAATTGTCTGGGCGCAAGCTGTTTGATCATCGACCGGGAGCTGCTGGTAAGCTTGCGCTAAATCGATCTTTGCAAACCTTTTCCCCTCCCCCAGGGAGTGCAGGAGTTGCTGTACAACTGGAATGGGGTAGGGGTGGTGCTGGAGGGCCTTGTTAAGAGTTGATTTGTAATCTGCACATACCCTTAGGGAACCATCTGGCTTCACCGGTGTGACTATGGGGGTTTCCCATGGTCCTTGTTCCACAGGGACCAAAATACCTTGGCTTATAAGTTTATCCAGTTGTAGGTCTAGTTTGGGGAGAAGTGGAAGGGGAACCCTGCGAGGTTTTAACCTGATAGGTGGAACCTTGGGATCAATAGAAAACGATATAGGGGGCCCCTTGTATGACCCCAACGTGGGGCTGAACACCTCAGGGAACTCTTGTACAAAGTTAGGCATATTATCACAGTTCACATTACATACACCCGAAATTTCAATTCCCAATGGTTCCATCCAAGCCAGGCCCAAGAGAGAGTGCTTAGCCCCTGTTACAATAAGCATGGGTAGGGTACATTTTACATTCTTGAATACAATAGGTACATTTGCTGTTCCCAGGATTGAGATCACCCCCCCTTGAAAATCTCTGATTACTAGAGAGGTTTGTTTTAAATCAGATTTAGACATGTTAGGCATATACAGTTTAAATTTTTCCCAAGGCATAATGGTATATCTAGACCCTGTATCCAGTTCCATCGAGCATGGTTGGTTATTTAGTAACAGTGAGATAACAATTTTAGCCCCCTTTTGTGTTGTCGTGTTGTTCACGAAAAATTTTGTGTTACCTCTATAGTAGTCGCGGTTAGCGGTTGAGTAGTTCCTTTGACTCGAACTTTGGAACGGTCTATTTTCTCGCGGTTGGAAGTTCTGGTTTTGAGGTCGTTGGTATCGTGGCGTGGCGAAAGTTTCTTCTGGTGCCGTTGCTCTGCATGCGATGGCGATGTGGCCTCGGCGGTTGCAGCGGCGGCAAGTAGCGTCTCGGAAAGGGCATCGATGGCGCTGGTGGTTTCCCCGGCAGCCCGCGCAAGGGGCTGGGTGAGTTGACCTGTTGTGTCTCGGCTGGTCTTGTACGAGGAAGCAGTCGTCGTCGTTGTTAGCTGGTTGTTTGGGGTCATCTGGTCCCACGGCGCGGGGAGATGCGGCATCTATCTTTGCGATGAGTTCTCGCCTCCCGTGTTCCTTTAATTCTCTGGCTGCTGCGTCGGCGGCTTCTGCGGTTTGCGCGAGTTTAATTACGGTTTGTAGAGTCGGCTCTTCTTCGGTGAGGAGTTTGTTTCTCACCGTGGCGCTTTTCATGCCGAAAACTAAGGCATCTGTGAGGCGGGCTTCCGGGTCTTTAAACTTGCATTGAGCAAGTACCGTTCGAAGCCGCGTCGTGAACTGGTTGATGGATTCGTTTTCCTTCTGAGCCATCACGGAAAACTGATGCCGATAGACCATGGCTGGTTTGGTCGGTTTAAAATGGCTCGCTAGCTTCTCCTGTAGGACGTCCCACGCTACGGTTCTCGTTGGTTGTGGGTCGGTGAGAGTCTGGGCAATCCCACGGATCTCCGGGCCACAGTAGTTTAGGAAAATTGCCCGTCTGCGATCGGCTTCGGCGTCCTGTATCCCAGCTGCCTCGAGGAAGATCTCGAAGGTGGTCATGTATTCATCCCAAGACGTTTTCTCGGGGTCGAAGATGTCCGGAGCCTGGCCGATCTGGATTTTGTTCATGTTGCACGCGGTTTCTTCCGTCCGTTCGTCGCCAGTGAAGTAGACCCGGAGACCAGGATTCAAATAACTCGGTACTTTTATTTCAGCTTAGAGAAAGTGACTGATTCAGCAAAGGCAAAGTGACTTCAGCAAGTACCGGCTGCTCTGCTAGGGAAAAGCCGCTTCTTTTATACTTTTGCGGCTCCCGCCAAAGCAAGAGCCAGCCGCGTCTGAGCCAATCAGGAGCGACTTCCTGCTTGGGCTCAGACAGCGCTTGAAGAAGGAAACAACTATTTACAAGGATACAAAGTAGCCATTACGGATACAACAAGTGTAGTGAACCTAACCTTTATGCCGTGTAAAAATAAGATCCATAGGCTTTGTGAAACTGTTCAGTTAGATTTTGTGAAAGAGGGCAAGATGGTAAAATACAACCCTTTTGGTGGAGATGGGTAGGTATATACATTTGATCAATAAATAAAATGATATTTACCAGGCTCCCCATCAATCATCTGCCACACTTTAGGACAGTGTTTCTCAACCTCAGAACTTTTAAGATGTGTGGTCTCTAACTCCCAGAATTCTGTGGGATGCTAGCTAGGGAATTCTGGGAAATGGAGTCCACAATCGTAAAAATTGCTGAGATTAAGAAACACTGCTTTAGAATGTTTTTCGTAAAGTCAGAGCATTCATTTCATAAGCCTGATAAGCCTGTACTTTTGTTTGCTAAAATGTGATCCAATTTTTTTTTTTAAGTAAAGCATTTCATTTTTGGTGACCTTACACCAAAATTGAATGGCCAATGAGTAATAATGATAGTGATGACTTGTTATGGCTTTGAAATTTTTAGATTGGTTGAATCTGCAATGCCCAATAGGCTACCAATTTCTCCTGCCAAAGAATACCAGCACAAAGAAATCAGCCAGTCCTGATCTACGTGGAAAGTATGGTTTTATTTTGGCTTTGAGGAATTGTTCTCTCTCTCTATCCCTTTATCTTCCCCTCCTTACATAGCAATTCGTTTTAATGTATTGCTTTAAGGGGGTAGAAAGGCCCATGCCTTTCATTTAGGTTAGGTGACAATAAGTTTTCAATAGTCTCCACAACAGAGGAGAAATAACAGATACCCTTTTCACTTAAGTCTTCAACCTAACCTTTGCATATGTCTTAAAATCAGCTGTAGCAAGGAAGATCAGCTGGAAAGAGGATCGACAGAGGGATTTGAAAGAAAATTTATAAGATGATAAGCCTGTACTTTGATTTGCTAAAATGTGACCCATTTTTTAAAAAAGTAAAATTGGTTCTATTCAGGAGTTTATGCATTGGATGCCTGGATTTGATTCTTAGAATACTTTATTCTCTAATAAAGTACATTTAGCCACGCCTCTACTTGTCCTAGTTCATTTCTATACAACTGACTGAGGGCACCCGCCGTCTCTTACATATATGGTCTCCTCCCCTGTCTATTCCTGTGATGGAGAACCTATGGAGCGCATGCCACAGGTGGCACATGGAGCCATAGCTGAGGGCACATGAGGCCCTCCATGAACAGACAAACTGGAAGTTCGTTTATCTGAACTTCTAGTTTGTCCATTGGGCCGTTTTTTGCATTCCAGAAGCTTTAGGAAACCTAAGGTTGAAGAACAGCCCATTAGGAGCATGCATGGCATGTATTTGGTGTGCATGGGATGGTGTTTGTGGGACAAAATTAGAAAAAGGTTTGCCATCACTGATCTATTTCGTGTCAATGCTGCACACTGCATGTCCTTTGGCACAAAGATCTACCTGTTGCTGGAAATGCAATTTACAACAGTTCATTTAGTGACAGTTCAAAGTTGCAATGGCACTGGAAAAAAGGGACATATGACCATTTTCAAACCTACGACCACTGCAGCCTAAACAAGCAAAATCAATGGAGAAGCCAGATTCACTTAGCAACGTGGTGGCTAATCTAACAACTGCAATGATGAACTTACAGCAGCGGCAAGAAAAGTCATAAAATAGGGCAAAACTCACTTAGCAACAGAAAGTTCGGGCTCAATTGTAGTTGTAAGTCAAGGGCTATCTGTGTAAGCAGCTTTTATCTTAGATAAGATCATTCAGTTCCTCTATATAGGCTAAATAAAATCACACACAATGGGCTTAGGTTACGTCATGGATGATCGAATATGGTTTGTTGAATAAGCCACAATTACTGGCTCATCATATCAGTTGGGTCTTTCAGATTTCGCATCACTCACTGACAAGCAAGAGCTCTCTAGGCAAGAGATTTTCCCTATCAAAATTAACAGCGCTCAATTTTAAGAAAAATTACCTACAAAATATTAGATTCCATGGTTTTTAAAAATAACTAATCTAATCTGTTTAGCATACCTAAGTCCTTGGAGAAGGGCGGCATACAAATCTAATAAATAATAATAATAATAATACCTCCCCATGCTTACTTCTGACATATTTTCAATATTGTATATCTTTACTAGGCCAGCATATGCATTCTTGGTCTACTTTTCCTAGCTAATGCCTTTCAGATGTTTTAAACTTTACTCAAATGAAGAAGTTTTAAAAACTGAATGAATGAAAGAAGAAATGCTGTTAGTTGGTTAACATAGAAACATAGAAGACTGACGGCAGAAAAAGACCTCATGGTCCATCTAGTCTGCCCTTATACTATTTCCTGTATTTCATCTTACAATGGATATACGTTTATCCCAGGCATGTTTAAATTCAGTTACTGTGGATTTACCAACCACGTCTGCTGGAAGTTTGTTCCAAGGATCTACTACTCTTTCAGTGAAATAATATTTTCTGACGTTGCTTTTGATCTTTCTCCCAACTAACTTCAGATTGTGTCCCCTTGTTCTTGTGTTCACTTTCCTATTAAAAACACTTCCCTCCTGAACCTTATTTAACCCTTTAACATATTTAAATGTTTCGATCATGTCCCCACTTTTCCTTCTGTCCTCCAGACTATACAGATTGAGTTCATTAAGGCTTTCCTGATACGTTTTATGCTTAAGACCTTCCACCATTCTTGTAGCCCGTCTTTGGACCCGTTCAATTTTGTCAATATCTTTTTGTAGGTGAGGTCTCCAGAACTGAACACAGTATTCCAAATGTGGTCTCACTAGCGCTCTATATAAGGGGATCACAATATCCCTCTTCCTGCTTGTTATACCTCTAGCTATGCAGCCAAGCATCCTACTTGCTTTTCCTACTGCCCGACCACACTGCTCACCCATTTTGAGACTGTCAGAAATCACTACCCCTAAATCCTTCTCTTCTGAAGTTTTTGCTAACACAGAACTGCCAATGCAATACTCAGATTGAGGATTCCTTTTCCCCAAGTGCATTATTTTACATTTGGAAACATTAAACTGCAGTTTCCATTGCTTTGACCATTTATCTAGTAAAGCTAAATCATTTACCATATTACAGACCCCTCCAGGAATATCAGCCCTATTGCACACTTTAGAGTCATCGGCAAATAGGCAACTATCTCAGCTATTGTATACATTTACTTTTGGATTAAAAAATTAACTGTTTTACGGTTTTAGAATTATATGCCATCCAGGGTCACTTGGCAGAGATAGATAGCTGTAGAAATAAAAGAAGTTAATAAATTTAGAGGTCAAACTTATTAAAATGTGGATAATCAAGAGAGGGAACCGCATAGTTTTACAAAATTCCTCATCCGTGATTGGCAGAAAGTGCTCTAATAAGTCATCCGATTTGAAGATAATCTTGTCAACACTACTCGCCATCATCTGTGCCATGTCGATATCCATAATGGTGTCCACAGCACTCCTCGCTGAACACAATGTTAATTCCATGCTCTCCGCGGCAGCTTCAATGCTTATATCTAGCATGGTATCCATAATGTCCTTTACTTCAGTTAATTTGGTATAAATAGATTCAATGGCATTTGTCATGATCTGGCAGTGAAAATCCAAAAACAGAAGAATGAAGAAAATCGACAGAATTAAGCACCAGCGCATATATACTGTATCTTCCTCTCTAAATTTGGGTTACTGTGTTCCCCCAAAGTAAGACCCTGTCTTATGTTGTTTTGAACCCTGAAATAAGCATTTGGTCTTATTGCCAATCACTCAAAATCCCGATTATCAGGGGATGTCTTATTTTGGGGAAAACAGGGTATGTGTCGTTTTTGCATCCAATTTGAATTTTATTTGTTCAGTTTGCTTTTAGTGCAGCAATTACCTTTAAAAAACAACAATAACAAATATACAGATAGTCCTCAACTTACAACCACAATTGAGCCCAAATTTCCATTAGCTAAGCAAGGCAGTTAAGCGAGATTTGTCCCATTTTAAATCTTTTGCCATAAAAGTTAAGCAAATTATGTAGTTGTTAAGTGAAACTGACAATGACATTGTTAGATGTCAGCTGGTAAGATTAGAAATTGTGATCACACAAGACACAGACAGTGCAACTGTCATCTATACATGCCAATTGCCAAGCACCCAAATTTTGATCATGCAACCATGGGGATGTTGTAATGGTCATTAATTGTGAAAACCTCTTAAGCTACTTTTTTCAGTGCCATTATTAACTTGGAATGGGCACTAAATGAATGGTTGTTAAGTAGAGGACTATCTGTGCACAAACCAAATTGATTAGCATGTTCTAAGATTACTGAGAAATGGGTCAGGGTAAGAAATGAAACAAAGATTCCCAAGAAAAAACTTTTATTTATGAAAATACCCGCAAAGCCAGTGAAATGCTTTATAAATCTGGAACTCAATTACCCTGCTAATAGGAGTAATGATGCTGCTGAACCTAGGGAGCGCATGTCAAATATGGCATGTTTTGGGTAACACACCAGTGTTTACCAACACCTAACAACTATTCTCAAAAGCACATGCTGTTCTCATGCAATTATGTGACATCTTGGGAGCTGCATGAGAATGGGGGTATGTGTGCGTTGCCATGCAGCCTCTGGAGGTTGTGCGAGGGGGCCACGCTTTTGCACAACCTCTGGAGGCTCTAAAAATCAGGCAAGTATCAGATAGTTTTCAGAAGCCACAGAACCTACACAAAAAAAGAATGTGAGGCCTCGTGTGACCTGGAGCTGCCTCAGAGACCTGTCAACAGAAAAAACACCACCTGAAGGTAAATGACATGGCAGATTCTGAGGAATCGCACAATTGTTTGATACTTTTCAAAATATGTAAAAAATTCTTTCTCATGCGTTTTTTGTGTGACACACACACGTAAGAGTCCCCCTCTGATGGAGATAGGCAATTCAGAAATGTGAATAAATAAAATAAAAACGTTAACTGTTTTCCAAAATGTTGACATGCCAAGCCCAAACGTTTTACCCTCACATAGACCCTACTAAACATAAGGGGCTGTTTTACATTTTTTATAAAAAAGGCAAAAAAGCATTTTAAAATGTTTGCTGGAGGAATCCTACTAGTCCAAAAATTTGGAAGGTGAAATATTTAAAGGAGAAAATAAAATGTCTTTTTTTTCCACCCACAGGAAGAAAAGGCTGGTTGGCATTTCAGCATGACCTGGTTGGTTCAGCACCTGCTGATAACAGCTATGTCTGAAATCCATTCTCATGAAGTTGATCACTTATCTCTTGTACTGACTACGGTAGAGAGAGAAAGAGAATTTGTGGTCTTCTAAGTCTTGCTGAATTACAGTGCCCTGCATCCTTCACATTCCCTGTCCTAAGGACGTTGGGAGTTTGAAATTCAATGAAATGTAAAATGTCACATGTTGGTTACATGAATCTACACAGATAGATATGATATTTATATTTATGATATTTATATTTATTTACTTACATATTTACTTACTTATTCCAAAACGGAGTCAGAGCTGCTAACACGTAAGATAAATACAACAATAGTAAAATAGGGAAATAGAACAATCAGATTAAAATCAATAATATAATAAAACAGTATCCTAAAAGAACCATGCATACACTGCAGTCAATCTAATATTATGGAAGGTCAAGTGATTACCTGGTCCACCGTCTGTTGCATAATAGGATATTTGTGTTGTAGCCTGTAAAGATTCCTACAGGCAAACATATTTGCAAAAGAAACTGTAAACAGTAAAGATGAAAAAAAGATTTGATTACTTAAAAGATTCCCAGTTATGTTCAACAACTGGATTCTAGTTGCATTTGGTTTTTATGCTACTTAGAATTTACAAAAGGCCTATATTGTTTTATGCTGCAGTGTAATGATAAAGGAAAGCAATCACATAAAGGTGGGATTGCAATGCTATGCACTCATTTAGGTAAAGGGTGGGTTCTAACTTACCTCGTTGCCATTCGCTTCCTCCTGCGCCATGTGGGCGTGTGCGCGCAAAGCGCAGGGGCCCAAAATTTGCAAAATATTTTTTTTTTAAAGCCAAAAACAAGATGGCGGCTCATGCGCAGTGCCGGAAACTTGGCTTTTGCGGAAAGCAATAGACATCACAATCTCTGGAACGTTTTAATTTTTTTTTATTGTACTAAGCTACAGTAATTCATCTGTTTTGTCCATGGTCTTGTAATAGGTCTGTATTGTTCTTCACACCCACCCACCCCGGAACTTTAATCCCAGAGAGTAGAAAGTAGGGAACTCAGTCTCGGAAAAGTTCTGGTTTCTCTTGGATTTTGAGATACCGTAAATTGCAAGATACACACGAAAGGGGAGAATTTTGTTAATCAGTAATAGAAGATTCTCTCCCCTCTCCCGCCCACTCTCAATTAATAAAGATCAGAAACTATATTGCAAACAAGGACCAGGCACTATTCAAAGATGTCTCCGTGGTCATGTGGCCGGCATGACTAAACACCAGAGGCACACCGTTACCTTCCCACGAAAAGTGGTTCCACGTTCGGCTTCGGGAGACAGCTGGGAAGCCGCGCGGCTGTTTTAAAAGGTGACAGCCGGGCTGGGGGGCTTCCCAGCAACCTCCCGAACCGAACCCGGGGTTCAGAAAAATTTTGCCTCTTCTTACGAACTTTGTTCGAGTTACGAACCGGCATTCGGGAGGCTTCTGGGAATCCCTGCCGCCCGGCTATCACCTTTTAAAACAGCCGCGCGGCTTCCCAGCAGTCTCCCAACGCCGGTTCGTAACTCGAAAAAAGTTCGTAAGAAGAGGCAAAATTTTTCTGAACCCCGGGTTCGGTTCGGGATGTTGCTGGGAAGCCCCCCAGCCCGGCTGTCACCTTTTAAAACAGCCGCGCGGCTTCCCAGCTGTCTCTCGAAGCCGAACGCGGAAGTTCGGCTTTGGCGTTCGGCTTCAGGAGACAGCTGGGAAGCCGCGTGGCTGTTTTAAAAGATGACAGCCGGCCTGGGGGGCTTCCCAGCACCCCCCCGAACGCCGAACCCGGGTTCGGGGGGGAGCTGGGAAGCCCCCCAGGCCAGCTGTCACCTTTTAAAACAGCCGCGCGGCTTCCCAGCAGTCGCCGAAAGCCGGTTTTTTGTGTGTGTGGGGAGGGTTTCGTTGAACGGATTAATTGACTTTACATTGTTTCCTATGGAAACAATGTTTCGTCTTACGAACCTTTCGTCTTACGAACCTCCTCCTTGCACCAAATAAGTGCGTATCATGAGGTATTACAGTATTTGATTCCATACATTTAGCTTACTGTAATGTGATTTGTTTGCTTTGGGCTGATCTTTATTCTTGCACTTTTGCCAACTAGCTGTGTTTGTACAAATTATTCAGATTTTGATTCTTATTATTTACAAGTCAATAGCTCGGGTGTTTTCAACAAAAGACTTACACCCTCAACAAAGCAAATGTTTTAATCCTGATTCTACAGTTATCAGCATAACTTTCTTTCAAAGTAATCAGAAATTGTTGGCATTTCTGAGAATTACAGGTGGGCCTCAACTTACCACAATTGAACCCAAAATTTATGTTGCTAAATGAGAAATTTGTCATAAATTTACAGTGACCATATCTGTCCTTTATTAAAAAGGGCAATCTTTTACTTTTTTTTAAAAAAAACTGTCCTTTAGACTTTTTAAAAAATTAATTCTTATTTTGGGTTTTGCTATTTCATTTTTGTTCATACTACAGAGTTATAAACACAAAGAATTAAATGTTTGTATTCTTATGAACCTCTTTCAGATTTATCCCTTTTGGGGATTATACTTTATTTTTTTCCAAGGGGGGAGCGTGCAAGACCGGCGGCAATGGAGCGAGACTACGCGCTTCATTGCTGCTGCCGGAATAGTGTTTCCACCCATTCTGGGTCCTGCCCATCCCTACGTAGCGGTCTCTTGGAGTTCCGCATTCCCTGCAGGCTTTTCACAGCCACCTACCAACTCACCTCTGGAGGTGCCTGGAACTGGTTCTTTGTCATTCCGTTTGAAGAAATCATATAGAACTGTGATGTCAAACCTTTTTTCCCTTTGGTGCCGATAGTGCTATTGCACTTGTGTGAGTGCCCACACCCATAATTCAATGCCTGGAGAGTTCAGAAATTGCCTTGCCTGCCCCCCTGGAGGCCCTCTGGAGGCCCATTTCCCAACTTCTTCTGGGCCCGGTAGGCCCGTTTGTCACCCTCCCCAGGTTCCAGATTCTTCCCCGGAGCCTGGGGAGGGCAATTTTGCCCTACCCGATTCCCCTCCGAAGCTTTCCGGAAGCCAAAAATGTCCTCCCAGAGCCTCTGTATGGGGCAAAAATCAGCTGGCCGATGCGTGCCTGTGTGCTAGAGCTGAGCTAGGGTAAGGGCTCGTGTGCCAGCAGATATGACTCCGTGTGCCACCTGTGCCATATGTTCACCATCATTGGTATAGAATGTTTGAAATGAGATAATACAGCTTTTATCCCTGACATGAGGAAATATTTTTTTTAAAAAACTCTGTAGATTAGATTTATTGGATTTATATGCCGCCCCTCTCCGCAAACTCGGGGCGGCTCACAACAACAATAAAACAGTACATAATAACAAATCCAATGCCCACCAATCTAATTACAGTTTAAAATTAATAAATTTATAAAACAATCCCGATGTATATAAAAACAGACACACAGTCAATCAATCAATGGCAAAACAACATGGGCAAGGGGGGATGTTTAGTTCCCCCATGCCTGACGGCAGAGGTGGGTCTTAAGGAGTTTACGAAAGGCAGGGAGGGTGGGGGCAGTCCTAATCTCAGGGGGGAGCTGGTTCCAGAGGGTCGGGGCCCCCACAGAGAAGGCTCTTCCCCTGGGTCCCGCCAGACGGCATTGTTTGGTCGACGGGACCCGGAGAAGGCCGACTCTGTGGGACCTAACCGGTCGCTGGGATTCGTGCGGCAGGAGGCGGTCCCGAAGATATTCTGGTCCGGTGCCATGAAGGGCTTTATAGGTCATAACCAACACTTTGAATTGTGACCGGAAACTGATCGGCAACCAATGCAGACTGCGGAGTGTTGGAGTGATATGGGCATACTTAGAAACGCCCATAATTGCTCTCGCAGCTGCATTCTACACGATCTGAAGTTTCCGAACACTTTTCAAAGGTAGCCCCATGTAGAGAGCGTTACAGTAGTCGAGCCTCGAGGTGATGAGGGCATGAGTGACTGTGAGCAATGACTCCCGGTCCAAATAGGGCCGCAACTGTCGCACCAGGCGAACCTGGGCAAACGCCCCCCTCGCCACAGCTGAAAGATGTTTCTCTAATGAGAGCTGTGGATCGAGGAGGACGCCCAAGTTGCGGACCCTCTCTGAGGGGGTCAATAATTCCCCCCCCAGGGTAATGGACGGACAGATAGAATTGTCCTTGGGAGGCAAAACCCACAGCCACTCCGTCTTGTCTGGGTTGAGTTTGAGTTTGTTGACACCCATCCAGGCCCCAACAGCCTCCAGGCACCGGCACATCACTTCCACTGCTTCGTTGACTGGATATGGGGTGGAGATGTACAACTGGGTATCATCAGCGTATTGATGATACCTCACCCCATGCCCTTGGATGATCTCACCCAGCGGTTTCATGTAGATATTAAATAGCAGGGGGGAGAGGATCGACCCCTGAGGCACCCCACAAGGGAGAAACCTAGAGGTCGACTTCTGACCCCCCACTAACACCGACTGCGACCGACCAGAGAGGTAGGAGGAGAACCACTGAAGGACAGTGCCTCCCACTCCTAGCCCCTCCAGCCGGCGCAGAAGGATACCATGGTCGATGGTATCGAAAGCCGCTGAGAGGTCAAGGAGCACCAGGACAGAGGACAAGCCCCTGTCCCGGGCCCGCCAGAGATCATCCATCAACGCGACCAAAGCAGTTTCCGTGCTGTAGCCGGGCCTGAATCCAGACTGCTGGGGACCTAGATAATCGGCTTCTTCCAAGGACCGCTGGAGTTGGAGTGCCACCACCTTCTCAACAACCTTCCCCATAAAGGGAAGGTTGGAGACTGGACGGTAGTTATTAAGCACGGCTGGGTCCAGGGAGGGCTTCTTGAGGAGGGGGCGCACAAGCGCTTCTTTATAGAGTGATGGAAAAACTCCCCTCCCCAAGGAAGCGTTGGTAATCTCCTGGGCCCAGCTCCGTGTCACCTCCCTGCTGGCCGAAACCAACCAGGAGGGACACGGATCCAGTAAACAGGTGGCGGAACTCACAGCTCCAATGGCCTTGTCCACTTCATCAGGTGTCACCAAGTCAAACTCCTCCCAGACAGATGGATAAAGACGTTTAGCCCCAGTCACCTCGACTGACTCGTTGTCAGTCGACTCTGTTTTACAATTGGAGTCGAGGTCCGCTCGGATCCGAGCGATTTTATCAGCGAAAAACGTGTTAAAATCCTCGGCACTACTCTGCAAGGGCTCCCCAACCCCCCTCTGATTAAGAAGGGAGCGGGTCACCCTAAACAGAGCGGCCGGGCGGGATTCCGCTGACGCAATCAAGGCGGAATGATACGCGCATCTTGCCGCCTTGAGCGCCACTTTGTAAGTCTTAATATGAGCTCTTACAAGTGTTCGGTCGGATTCGGACTTACTCTTCCTCCATCGCTTCTCTAGACGTCTCTTCTGGCGTTTCAACACCCGGAGCTCCTCGTTGAACCATGGAGCTCTACGGGGTCTAGTGCCACGGAGAGGTCGCAACGGCGCAATCCGGTCAAGAGCCTCCACTGCAGCCTTGTTCCAGGCCTCAGCAAGAGACTCTGCCGAACTGTGGACGAGTGTATCTGGAATAACCCCAAGCGCCGTCTGGAAACCTTCTGGATCCATCAGGCGTCTGGGGCGGAACCTCCTAATTGGTTCCGCCTCCCTGCGGGGAAGGATTGGAGCCAGGAAGTTAAGCCGCAGTAGGAAATGATCTGACCACGACACAGGCAACATTTCTAAGCCCCTTAATCTCAGATCATTACTCAGTTGCTCAGAGAGGAATATCATATCGGGTGCGTGTCCACCCTCGTGAGTCGGACCCTGAACTACTTGAGTCAGGTCCATGGCTGTCATGGTGGCCATGAACTCCTGTGCCAGTCCAGAGGAACCGCCGAGTGACGGTAGATTGAAGTCCCCCAGGACGATAAGTCCGGGGAACTCCACCGCCAACCCGGCCACCTCCTCGAGCAGCACAGGCAGGGCTGTTGACACGCAGCTGGGAGGCAGGTACGTGAGTAACAAACCCACCTGAACCCCTAAGTCCAACTTCACCAGGAGGGACTCGCAACCCGCAACCTCTGGAGCAATGAGCCTACGCAGGCCAAGACTCTCCCTGGCTATAATAGCCACTCCTCCCCCCCTTCCCTGAGGTCGAGGTTGGTGCCAGACCCGAAACCCAGCTGGGCAAATTTCAGAGAGAGGGACTCCTCCCTCCGGGCCCAGCCAGGTTTCGGTCACACAAGCCAGGTCGGCCTCCTCATCCAGGATTAAATCCCGGATGAGGAGAGCTTTATTTACCACCGACCTGGCATTGAGTAGCAACAACTTGAGCCCAGGGCCAGAATCACACTCATCACCAGTGCCTTGAGTTAAGCTCATGGAGCCGGAAGAAGGGATTGCTACTAAGCAGCGATCCCTCCTTTCCCTGGAACGGCTAGCTCCATGGCTTCCGCCATACCTGCCTCTCCCCAGCAAGACCGGAATATTTTGACCCTCTGCCACCCCAGAGATAGGTGCCCCCTCCCCTCCTGCCTCTCCAGCGTCAGGTGTGCCAAGGGTATTATTTAAAACATAACCATTCAATTCATACATACTATAATCCCACCCACCAAACCCATTCCATTCACTGTCCCCCTCCCACCCATCCCCACTAAATTCATTCCCATAAAAATCCATTGCTAAAAAACCCTAATAATTAATTTAAAAAATTAAATTATTAAAAAACACTACCCTTAAAATCAATTAATTAAAAAGCAGTAAATATAAAAGCATTAATATAAACATCAAATAGGAAATATAAGTTAATTATTAAATAATAATGAAGGCAAAGAACAGCAACAAGAGGGAACCACACTCCAGGCTAACTGGTGTCTTGGTCTCAAAGTGTCTTAAAGTGTCTTAAAGCCAATGTCTTAATCTTAAAGTGCAATAAAAGTGCAATAAAAGAGTGGACTTCTCAGTGTTGGCAACTGCCATTAACCGGCACTCCAGGGTCTGACTCTTATCTTGTTTGGGATTGTTCCAAGTTCTCTCCCTGTAGCAGTCCCAATAATCGCTGGTCGCCCAAATCTCCCCCCAAGAGTTCTAGTTCTGTTGGGCGACATCTCCGAATCCCCACAGCTTCCGCTGCTCCATACGGCTCTCAAATCTCTTCTGAGCAGCCTCCACATAGCCCCGACAGAGATAATAATTGGTTGGCAGTTCAGATTCCACTGCCAGGCAGCATCCCCTTCGACACCAGGCGCCCCCACCATTTGGCGTCCTGGCATCTGAGATCTGCCTTGTCCGGTAAGCCAGGGCTAGCAGGGCTGTGTAATCCGATCCTGGTCAGCTGCAGATCGGCGCGTCAGGCAGGAGGCAATGAGCGGCTCGATTTCTCAGCCTCTCAATCTCTCCTCGTAGCTGTCATTTCCTGAGTCCCAGCCGCTCCCAGCTGACTCTCGGTGTCCTCAATGCCTCTGTCGCTTTCTCTCCTGTCGGTTCATCTCACAATTCTCCCACCAACGACAGGCAGTTAAGTGGCAAACAGATATCAAGCAGTTGCAGAGGAGGATGGCTCAGACGGCAAGCGGCTAAGGGCGGGGGGGGGGGCGGCTCAAGTTGTAACGGCGGCCGCCATTTTCGGCGTCACAGCTGGTCCCAGCGGGTCAAGTTGTCTCTCGAACGCCTCTCCAGCGCCTCCAGCATTTCCCCAGTCAGGATCCTCCAGCACGGGCACTTCTCCCCTCTCCGATGTTATGAAAGATAAGTTGCTGTGTTTGTTAAAAAAGCCTCCATATTTTGATGTTCCCCCGTAGTCCAGCGGAGCAACGGAACACTCCTCCCTGTTGCTAAGCTGGATTAAGTAGGCGGACCCTCCTGCTTCGCCGCCGGTCCTTGAAAACACTTTTTCCCGCTCGCGATCCCCTCGTTCCTCTTCAGTCGACCCAGAGTCCTGCCATAGCTCAGCCCCCGTTCCCGGGGGGGGGGGAAATGCAGGGTTGTCGTCAGCCCGCGTCCTTCTCTTTTTCACCAGCGGCGCTGCCTCCTTCTCTGTAAAATTGGTAGCTGTTTAGATGTTCTTTAAGAATTACTACTTCAGTAGCTTTTGTATTATGTACATTTGTATGTTTGTGTGTTTGTGTATGATCTCAGAACAGCAAACTAGATGTGCTTGGAAATATACTTTTTTCCATCTGTTTGCCAATCAGATATTTAACAATTGCTACTAATCCATTTGAACACTTTTAATTATTCAATTTTTTCTAGTTTTTTATTACAATGTTTATAAACTCTTAGTTCTCTTTGTAATTCGTAGAACTATTTTTTTAATGGTAATTTCATTTAAGATTACAATTTACAACAAAGCAACAATTTACAAAGTAGTGTATCTGTAGAGGAAGAAACTCTTAAAGTTAATTTCTAGGTGCATTGTTCAAAATATTTTTGGTATGTGCAATGTTAAAATATTTTGCTTCATTCTATATTTATAATTTGAGTGTGAGTGATTTTTTATAATTGTAATATTTCATCTATTTTCCTTTAATGCTCAAATTTTAGGCTTTTTTATTTTTTATTTTTTAAATAATTCAAAATTATATTTTCCTACAAGAATGGGTCTTTATAATTAACTCCAAAATGTTATTTCAAATTTATCTGAACCCATAGCCATTTGAAACTTTTTAAAATAAAAAATTTAATTTCTCTTTTGCTATTTATTCCTTAATTTTTGTCCTTAATAACTTCCTTCGGTAAGGACTGAAGGAAACTCCTTGAGTTCTGTAAAACATATTGATTCAAAGATTCCTAACAACTGAAAAACTCTTTACAGGGACTTTTCAAAAGTGATTAAATAGAAAGTACATATTGTTTCAAAGGTGCTGTCTCTGGTTTGATCAAGATGGTAATTCCCTCATCTCCCTGAGCTCTAAACTCGCAGATCATTGGAGTGGCCAACTGTTCAAGACCAGCAGTGGAGACCAGCAGGACTTTTATCTTCCTTTTGTAAGTGGCTTGTTTATTGTTTTCTGTACTTATGTTATTCTTATTTAAGTAGTAAGTGCACAAAATCATTACCTTTTTATATATATCTGTGGAACCTCGTGGGATGGCCCAGGCAAGTCTGAAGACAATATAGGGCTCGGTTCCTGTTTGATAATTGGTGACTCCAACTCTTCAGAGAAGTCCCCCATTTCCCTTGAAGTAGAAATTATCTCTAAGCTTTTAGGTTACATAAATATTGTCGTGTGTTTTCCCACAAAATCCCACCATTCCCAGGGTTTAAGGAGAAGGGGGAGGTGGTCACCTGGGGGCAGAAGAGCGAGGAGTCCTGAGAAGGTCTTCTTCTTCGCTTGTACAGCAAAAAATAACCTGTACTCTTTTCCAAATTCTCTATGAAGAAAAATAGACATGGCAGAAGACTTGGGAAGCATGAAATTCTCCCCTACTGCCAGATTCTTCGCATTTGAGATAGCCACACTTACCCTGCACCACTTTCTTTCTGCCATCGTGAAAGGTGGTAGTCTATTCAAAAGAGAACTCCTCAGCCAAAGGAAGCCTAAAAGGACATTAACTTGGTTTAGACAAGGTTCCAATCACTCCCATTAAAAATCAAATTGCCCCCCTGTGGGGTGTGGCCCCCCCGTGATGATGCGGTTAAAAAGTTAATAAAAAATTAATTTTTTATTGTTCTGAGTGCTCCTCTGGACTACCTAGGTTTGATTTGCCTCTGGGGACCCCACTTGGTAATCAATCACATGACTTGCCACGCTCACCCCGTCAGATGACCTTCAAACCATTCCCATCCGGTCACATGACATCTCATCACATGGCTGGCAAGCCACTATGGTAGGTAAGGCACTCCCATCCGGTAGCATGAGCTTTAAGCCAGTCCCAAGTCACATGATAATCAATCCACTCCCACCTGGTCACATGGCCAGCAAGCCACTCCTACCAGTCACATGACCATCAAGCCCCACCCACAAAATAAGCCAGTAAAAATTTTGGCTGCCCTATATTGGTGGTGTCCCACCATGCCCAGGGTTTAAGGAGAAGGGGGAGGTGATACCTGGGAGCAGAAGAACGAGGAGTCCTGGGAAGGTCTTCTTCTTCGCTTGCACAGCAAAAAAATATCTGCAATCTTTTCCAAATTCTCTGTGAAGAAAAAAAGACATGGCAGAAGAGTTGGGAAGCATGAACTTTCTCCCCTACTGCCAGTTTCTTCGCATTTGAGATAGCCACACTTACCCTAAACCACTTTCTCACTGCCATCGTGAAAGGTAGCAGTCTAGAGACTTCACCCAGTGAGAATGGGCAGCTAAGCTCCGGGTAGTGGCTTTTCAGGGCAACTGTCAACATCCAGGTAAACAATGGTCATTATCTATGCCTACACAAGGAGGGCAGCTCACCTGGGTCTAAGGGTGGCTGGTGGCTGACTCTTTTGGTGACATTTGGCCTCTATGTTTTCTGTGGGTAGTTGTCTGTTCATGAACAACAGAGAAGCACCATCATTGTGGCACAAAGCACAGAGGGAATCATGGCATCCTATGGCAGAAGTGACTTTTAGTCCAACTCTCTCCCTCCACTTATTTTATGAGTTATGGTGGCTGCATACCCCTACCTCTATGGTTACATGACGACATTTGGATGCTCGGCCATTGCCTTACATTTGTCACTGTTTGCAGCATTCTGGAATCCATGTGATGCCTCTATTTAGGACTGCAACAACTTACAAGGACCACTCTTACCGATAATGTGACTTCACATTAGAGAAATGCTGTACTGAAATATCTTCCAAATAAATTTTGAAGCATTCACTGCCCTAATAAATATAGACATTTCTTCTTTCTTTAGGAATGGGTTTGATAGTAGCAAATATATTCTATTTTAAATTTCCAAATATACCCTAGGAACAAAATAAAAACAAAAACAGACATCCAGTTCAAAATAACCAGTTTCACAACTTGTACAAAGTCAGAAACAATGAAATATTAAACCACATGCTTCATGGAAACCCAACTATTTATTACTTTCTTTTAAATCCAAGTTTGCATTTTTAGTTCTAAAATATTAATTGTTTTATATAACTATATTTTTTCCCTTCCTGCAATGGGAGAATTCAAAATATTGGAAATTGGATTGGGTAGACCTAGGACAAGTAGTCATCAGGGTTAATTTAGAGTTCATTTAGTGACTGTTGAAAGTTACAATGGCACTGAAAAAAGGACCAACCCTGACAAGATGGAGTGGCTGTGGGTTTTGCCTCCCAAGGACAATTCCATCAGTCTGTCCATTACCCTGGGGGGGGGGGATTATTGACCCTCTCAGAGATGGTTCGCAACTTGGGTGTCCTCCTTGATCCACAGCTCACATTAGAGAACCATCTTTCAGCTGTGGCGAGGAGGGCGTTTGCCCAGGTTCGCCTGGTGCACCAGTTGCGGCCCTATTTGGACAGGGAGTCATTGCTCACAATCACCCATGCCCTCATCACCTCGAGGTTCGACTACTGCAATGCTCTCTACATGGGGCTATCTTTGAAAAGTGTTCGGAAACTTCAGATCGTGCAGAATGCGGCCGCGAGAGCAGTCGTGGACTTCCCTAGATATGCCCATGTTTCATCAATACACCACCGCTTGCACTGACTGCCGGCCAGTTTCCGGTCACAATTCAAAGTGTTGGTTATGATCTATAAAGCCTTACATGGCACCAGAGCAGACTACCTCTGGGACCGCCTTCTGCTGCACGAATCGCAGCGGCCAATTTTTCCCCACAGAGTTGGCGTTCTCCGGGTCCCATCGACTAAGCAATGCCGTCTGGCAGGACCCAGGGGAAGAGCCTTCTCTGTGGCGGCCCCAGTCCTCTGGAATCAACTCCCCCCGGAGATCAGGACTGCCCCCACCCTCCTTGCCTTTCCCCTCAGCTATTATGATTTATGTATGGTTTATGTGGGTTGCATGGTTGTTGTTTTATTATAAGGGGTTTAAATACTGTTTTTAATATTGGATTTGTACTCTGTATATTGCATGTTGTGATCTGCTCCGAGTCTTTGGAGAGGGGTGCCATACAATTCTCCATGATAATTGGAGTCAGACTTCAGGTAGGGTTTTCCTTGTCCAATCACATTGAGGACTGATATACATATCCGCCTACGATGTAATATCTCCAGTTTGTCACTCAGTCCGTCATGAGGGAGGTCGTGGAATTCCTATCTGACTGCTGATTAATAGGTAGAAAAGAAAATTTAACACTACAAGAGTTTCTTCTGCTGTTATCTCATCAAAATTTACTGTATTTTTAACTTGGCTGCAATATTTTACCTCTGTAACCGGACCGCTTGTCACATACTGTATTTCTCAAAGTCAGCTCAGGACAGTAATCCAGCCATGCTGATCACAAAGGGCTTGCCCGATCATTTTATACTATCTTCTAGCTGGTATTTGTTTTTCTGCTCTACAAGGTGATTACAAGAGCTTGCTACAGTCACCAGATTTTAAATTTCCTGCTCTTGTCCACCATCTTACAGGCGCTGGGGCTTGCAGCCGTGCCAAAAAAACCCTCCAAAAGACAAAAACAATGGCTTCAGACTGTGTTATCCAGCCTGTCAGCAGATTCCCTCACTTACTGGGCTGAGGAGAGTCTCTACGGCGGATTCACAGGAGATTTCCCAGCAGCCGATGCCATGCAAGGAGAACAAAACAAAACAACAACAAAAGCAAAGGCATCACATTTTGAGTGGAAGGCTTCTTTGCCTGTTGTCACCCAGAGTGGGAGAGTGGAGTGACAAAAAGCGTGAATGAGTGCACAAGCCCATAGATCCCTGTAAGCTGAGTTATGCGCCATAGCGCGCTTAGCTGCAGCTGTCAGCGCGCATTTTTTTTAACCCTGCCCAGGAGCCAATCACCTACTTTTTGCAAAAGCCTACATTTGGCGATTGGCTCCTGGGCAAGGTTCAAAAACTGAAAGACGCAGCTAAGTGCGCCATGGCTAAGTGCGTGTGGGGGGGCTCGAGCCATCCCCTTAACGCCACTTCACCTCGCCAAGTGTCCTGGGGGCGGGGGCTCGAGTCATCCCCTTAACGTCGCTTCGCCTCGCCGCGCCGAGTGTCCTTATTTTTTTTTAACCTTTAAGGGGTTAAAACCATCAAGTACTGCATTCCTAGAAAGGGGAGAGAACGGGAGGATCACCGAGTATCTTCTGGGCGCTTCCGAGAGTCGCAGCAGCAGCTGGTGGGTGAATTGAGGACGGGTCGGAGGAGCGGCTGGAAGCAAGAAAGGGTGCTTGATTTCCTCCGCAGCCAGGAAGCAGAGAAGCAACCAGAATATAGAAAAATACATTGGCGGTCCTATAGTCGAACCCCCTCCTCGAGCATGAGAACTTAGAGCTGGCGAAGGTTTTTCTTATTTTAAATGTTCCGGGCGGGCTGGCAGGGGATTGGGAGCGCACGTGCCCGACATTGAAAATCACCTTCACCTGCCTCTGATGTGAGAAAAATGGAGAGAGAACGAGAGAGAGTGAGAGCAACAGACAGAGTAAGATAGAGAGAAAGTAAGAATAAGAGAGAGAGAGAAAGAGGGGGAGAGAAAGAGAGATAGCAAGAGTGAGAGAACAAGAGAGGGAAAGAGTGAGAGAGAGTAAGAGAGAGTAAGAAAGAAAAAGAGAGATGAGAGAGGAAAGAAAAGAGTGAGAGAGGAAGAAAGAAAGAGATGAGAGAAGAAGGAAGTGAGGAAGAAAGAGAGAGAGAGATGAGAGAGGAAGGAAAAGAGAGAGGAAGAAAGAAAGAGAGATGAGAGAGGAAGGAAGAGAGTGAGAGTGAGGAAGAAAGAAAGAGAGATGAGAGAGGAAGTGAAAAGTCAGGACTCCGGTAGCTTAAATCAGAACTGGTTTATTCATAACGAGGTAAAATACAAGCAGTGGAACGGTAGTCATCCGAATGAATGCAACGGCTAGTCCGTTGCCCTATTTATACGCTTAAAAACGGCGGGCTTTTTCAACTGACAACAATTTAACTTTCGCGGCTATTTTCCGAATAGCCGCGTCTTAACCAATCACCGAATTTCTGTGAATATTTTTAAACAAACACAACAGGAAGGAAGAGTGGAACAAAGAAACAGAGAGAGAGATGAGAGAGGAAGGAAGAGAGAGAGAGAGAGGAAGAAAGAGAGAGAGATGAGAGAGGAAGGAAGAGAGTGAGAGGAAGAAAGAGAGAGAGATGAGAGAGAAAGGAAGAGAGTGAGAGGAAGAAAGAGAGAGAGAGATGAGAGAGGAAGGAAGAGAGTGAGAGAGAGGAAGAAAGAAAGAGAGTGAGAGAGAGGAAGAAATAAAGAGGTTCTTTTAATAAAAAAGAAGGGATTTATTTATTTATTTATTTATTTATTTATTTATTTATTTATTTATTTTTCTATGCCGCCCAGTCCCGAAGGGACTTCTGCTCAGACACTATACTTTTCCGCCCACACCGAAAAAAAATTAGAGGGAACACTGCACAAGCCTGACAATAATGTGGAAAAGTGGTCATCTTTACCACCTCACTTTTCCTCAACTTCAACAAGCAAGGTGAGTCAGCTTTGGATTATGAGAGTGTGTCTCTAATTAACACAAATGTTTGGTGGGAGGCAGGTTTTAAAGCCCCAGCTCAGCAAGTGCCCCCACTCAGGTGGCTTCAGCCTTTGGATCCAATAATCCACCTATGGCAACTGCTTCACAGTTACTACTGCTAGTTAGTAATATAACAGCCTTGCCTACTACACCTGGCATTCAGGTAGGGCAACAACCAAGGACTGTCCAAACAGCCCAGGCACCAATATTGGATCCTAACAATATTCAAAATATTATTGCCCAATACTATACAACAGTGTATGGCTGCTTTTCAGCAAATGGCTGTTTTTCCACTCTACATGGTGATTACCGGAGCTTGCTCTAGTCACCCACAAAACCAGGCCCAGCCTCTGCTGAACCAGCCTTCTTTGCAACACAAATCTTTGGAGGATTAGAGGATCATAATTATTCAGCTACCTCAGATAATGAGAGCCAAGCCTCAGCAATGGAAGAGGCAGAGTGTCAGGATGAGGCCCTCTCTGCTGATGAAGCTTTACCAATAGAGCAGCCTACTCCTGCAGGCCTTTTCCCACCAGCCTTATTTAAATCACTTCTCCAGAAGGCCTCTGGCCTGGCCAAGCCTCCTATCACAGGAACTGGAAGCAAAGCTTCTACTTCCCATTCCATATATTGCTGAACAAGTCCAGACAGTGGCCCTTATTCCAGCTCCTCAGCTGTTCATTGATAACATTCAGAAGCAGTTCACTCTTCCTGTGGCAGACTCAATACCTCCAACTTTTGACAAGAAGCATTTCAATGTAGCTCTTGAGCTAGCAAACTTGCTCAAGCCCCTAACTTATCACCTACAGTTAACAACAATGGCAAAAAAAAGATAGTAAAATGGGGCAAAACTCACTTAACAAATGTCTCAGGTAAGAACTGAAAGTTTGGGTTCAATTCTGGTCATAGGTTGAGAACCACCTCTATAACTCATATTAGCTTTCCTAGGGCTAAGATTCCAGGCTTTCCCTCCCGTCTGTCCTTCCACTCCCAGCTCCCAAATTTCCAACTTCTCTTCCAGCCAACAATATAAACAGGAAGGAGGACCCCTGTGTTATTGATTGATGGTTATAAGAGCCAATCAGCATTCACTGAATTTGTGGGTAATAGGGAATGGCCTTTCCCAACACAAGGCCTCCAAATCAGGCCTGAGATGAGATATGTTGAGATTTGGTCCATGCTGTTTGTCCTCCTGTAATTCCCCCCAGGATGAGAGAGCCAGTGTTTTCAATGGTTTGCATCAGGGGTAGGTTCCAACTTCCCTCGCTGCTGGTTCGCATGGGTGCGCTTCGTGGGAGGGCCAGTTCTTCATGGGCACACATGCACAGTAAGAAAAAAATCCCCTCCCCCCCAAAAAACCCCAAAGCCAAAAAAAAAAAAGATGGCCTCCATATGCACAGTACAGGAACTTGGCTTCTGCACATGCTCAGGAGGAAAAACATTTTTGAAATGTGGTGGGAATTTCTTTTTATTTTTAAAGATGGTGGTGTCCATGGACCGGCACTGACCAATCCGGTTTTGTGACATTATCATGACGGCACCAGTGGGTGGCTACCAGTTCTTGTGAGCCAGTACGAACTGGGAGAAACCCACCTCTGGTTTGTACACTTTTTGCAGTGAAGAGAGACACACAAACACAAAAGCCCATAATTAACTATGAGTAGGTTTATGATGGCGATAAAATACCAAGGCAAAAAAAAGCAAGGCAACAGGAAGGAATGATTACACCAGATATTTCCATTTGGGAGCACATTTTATTTATTTAGACTGGTCTATATCATATACATGGCATATACATGGATATTCTAATTTTTCAAGTTTCACCTGCAGCATCACATGATGCTAGATTAGTTAGACCAGCTGGACATGCAAATCCAGATTCTCAATACAAAGTTATGGACTTTCTTAACTTAATTTTGATTTTTCATATTATATGGGCTTAGAAGTCAAAATCTTTTAAAAATCAGTTTCTGTGGAAATTTGATGGGCTTAAAAGACAATACATTTCATTAGGGGTTTAACATAGATGTGGCTGCTCCATCTTATTCTTATTTATCTGAAAGTTCTAGGTTAACATTTGTTTTAAATTATTATAGATGTATAGACATTTGGTCCTACCTCAAGGCATTGTTTTAAACCAGGGGTCTCAAACTCAATTTACCTGGGGGCCGCTGGAGGTAGAGGCTGGGTGAGGCTGGGCCACATCAGGTTTTCCCCCCAAAAAGCTCTTACAAAAACATTCCAATGTTATCAAATGTCTTTATTTTTTCATCTTGTTTTATGTTAAAAAATAAAAATAAATTAACAAATTCATACAAAAAATAAAAATAAATCAGTAATAAATAAATAAAATGAAAATGATAATAATAATAACAACAACAACAACAATAATACAGCAGATATAGAAGACTGAAGAAACCACATATACTGTAATTGCTGACTAGAGAAATGTAATTAGTATTATTGAGATTCAAATGTCTGTATTAATAGTTCTTTAACACTTAACTTTCTGAACATGAATGGAACATTGAACATGAACTGTTTTGAACGTGGCTTCTTCTCCCTACTTCTTGCTGCTAGAGATCTGGCAGCTCTTACTCTTGCATAACTAAGCCACATTTGGTTTAAGGGAGGAAGCAGTTGAGACCCTCCATAGGGCTTGAAGATGCTCACCAGTAAGTCTGGACCTGTACTTGGATTTGTTAAATGAGAAGCTGGAGGCCGAGGAAGGTTAACAGCTCTTTATTGGCAATCAGGAACAGTTGAAGTGACCAGCTCGCAGGTAGGAAGTGACTGCTGGCTACCGGCTAAAGCCGCGCCTTATATACCTTGCTGGCGTGGGGAAAACAGCCGTGAGTTCATCTTTTTAAAACTTTCGCGCCAAGGTTTCCCTTGGCCGTGACTTAAGCCAATCAGCGGTTACCTTTATTTAAAAATACAAACATAATACACTTTCCCCCATAGGTTGAACAAACTGTCAATCATTTAGATATGTGATGTAGTCTTGTAGCCTGATTGGTGGCTTGCCGACTCGCACAGACCTGCGCAGTTCAGTTTGCAGGGAATTGTCCTCCTGGTCGGCTGGCTCCTGTGCTGCTCCGTCCTGGTAAAGATTGTCTTGCCCTATGGACGTAGAAGTGGTCTTTCCAACGCCAGCCGCCAGGGTTCCAGGGCAGCCACCGCTGGATGCCAGAAGAGGATGCGGTGAGTAGTCTGGTTGGTTTTGGTAATTCCCAAGCGTTTTATCTATGGGAAAAATGTCATTGTTACTTTGTGTTAACTCAGTTGGGTGTCGTTTTCTGATTTGGTCTATGTGTCTGCGCCAGATTTTCCCATTGGCTGATTGGATCGTGTATGATTTGGGGCCGGTTTTTGATTCAATTGTCCCCTCTCTCCAGCGGAGATTTGAGTCAAAGTCTTTTGCTGGGTCACCCGTTTTAAAAGTCCGTTCTGGTTCCGTTGTATGCTTGTCTTTCCTTTCGGAATACTCTGGGTGAATTCTGTCCAGCTGGGAACGGAGTTTCCTCCCCATGAGAAGATCTGCTGGACTTTTGTTTGTGCTGGCCGACGGGGTGATGTGCTGGACTAATAGGAATTCGTCCAACTGCTGTTGCCATTCTCCAGGTGCTGACCGGTGCAGGGCTTCTTTTGTGAACCTCACCATGCGTTCAACCCGGCCACTAGCGGCCGGGAAATGGGGAGATATTAATGCATGTTGGATCCCCCTTTCGGCCAGGAAGACCTCCATTTGCCTGGAGGTTAGTTGTGGACCGTTGTCTGAGACGAGCACATCCGGCAGTCCATGTGTTAAGAAAAGTCTCCGCAGCCCCTTTATTGTAGCTGCTGTTGTAGTTGAGGTCATTAAGACAACCTCCAGCCGCTTGGAGTATGCTTCGACCACAATGAGGAATGATTGTCCCGCTAGAGGTCCTGCAAAGTCTATGTGTATGCGGGACCATGGTCCCTTTGGTGTCTCCCACTCCGTTGGTTTGGTCTTTGGTGGGTTTGGGCGAGTTTGTTGGCATGGGTGACATGTGGCTACCCAGATTTCTATGTCCTGGTCTAAACCTGGCCACCAAAGGTGGCTCCTGGCCAGGCTTTTCATCTTTACCATGCCTGGGTGACCCTGGTGTAACAATTTCAATGCTTTCTTCTGTAGCTGTTTAGGAATTACCACCCTGTCACCCCACAATATGCAATCTCTTAATACATTTAATTCAGTTTGTCTGTTCTTGAATACCTGGCATGTCTCTTTTGGAATTCCCCCCCCCCTCCGGCCACCCTTTAAGTACCCATTGCTTTACTCGGGATAACACAGGGTCTATTTCTGTCTCTCTGGCTATTTCCGCTGCCGTTATTAATGGGTTTTCTTGCATTTCTATCAGCAATACATTGGACGCTGGGGTTGGGTCGTGTACTAATTCTGCCTGAGGACACCTACTTAACATGTCTGCGTGCCCAATTTCCTTCCCCCTCCCTGTGCTTAAGTACATAATTATAAGCAGCTAAAAAGATCGTCCAGCGGGTTATTCTCGGAGACAGAAATGTGGGGGTCTGCTTATCTCCTGCTAAAATGCCTAACAATGGCTTGTGGTCCGTAATCAATGTAAAAGAGTGGCCAAACCAATATCCATGGAAGCGTTTAACGCCTGCAACTAAAGCTAATGCCTCCTTATCTAATTGAGAGTAATTCCTTTCTGCAGGTGAAAGGGTTTTAGAATAAAATGCAAATGGGGCATCTGCGCAGGGAAAACAGACGTGAGTTCCTCTTTTTTAAACTTTCGCAACAAGGTTTCCCTTGGCCGTGACTTAAGCCAATCAGCGGTTACCTTTATTTAAAAGTACAAACATAACAGGATTTATTGAAGTTCAAGGTAGAGAAGAGCTTTTCGCACAAGTATGTGCTCCCAAAAAGACACATGGTCCACTTGAACATTTGGGAAAGCTCAGGGAAGCTGGGGGGGCGATTCTGTCAAAAATTGCCCGAGCTTGTCTGCTTTTCCACTCACCTCCCTGAACTTGGCTTTGAGTTCAGAGTTGCACTGCAGGTCAATGAGCGCCATTTGAAGCACAGGAGGGGTATCCTGCACATCAAAGGAGAAGGGGTTCCCAAAAATTTGAAATGTTGCTCTGTGCATCTTGAAGTCTGCAAATGTGTGATCAAATTCCTCCTGTAGCTTCAAAATGACATCCACATACTCCTCACCACTGAATGGTGTGCCTGCATCCATGAGTGCCTTGCATGCTGGGAAATGGCAAATGTTTGTCTGAGAAAGCTGGGCTTTCCATAACATACGTTTTGTAGAGAATGCTCTCACATTGTCATAGGCAGCACTGACAAGTTGCCCCTGGCCTTGTAACTTTTTGTTCAGTACAGTAAGCTCATGTATTGATATCAACAAAAAAAGCTAAGTCCATAAGCCATTTTGTATCACTTGGCGCAGGAATAGCAATCCCATCTTTCTCCACTTCCGCTCTCAACTCAAAAAATCTCTTCAATATGTTTCCCCTGCTGAGCTAACGTACCTCGGTGAAGTAGAGCACATCCCCATATTCTGACTCCATTTCCTCTAAAGAAGCCTGAAACCTGTGCTTTAAGCCCCTGGATCTGATACTCCTCAGCATGTTTAGTTGTGTAATGACATTTCAAATTGTATTCCTTGTGCAAATAAGACACGTGCTCATCACCAACCTTTTTTCTTCACTGCAGGCTTTGAAAAAGACATGTTTAGGGCTGTCTTATATATAATTGCCCCCCGGAGGCGGAGTAAAGACGCTGAGACATATATTGTGGATTAATTAAGGGTCATTTATTAATTAGCATAAATTTAAATAACTTTAAATAAATTTAAATACGTAACTTTGAATATTTAATTCAAAACAAACTAAGGACCTGCAGAGCCAAACTAACGGGGCGGAAATTCCTAAATAACTAAATGCGCCACACCCCCTAACCAATCCAGTCCGCACCGTCAGTGTGGAATAGGCGAAAAAACGGCCGCCTCTAAAGGGGAGGCCGCAAAAAATTCCTATTCGGCCCCAAAGGCGACCTCCTTATGACACACTGTTGATAGCGGAGGGTGGGCGGGTGTTCGCTCCAATTGCCGCAATGCGGAGGTCCCTTCCGGATCGCCCTTAAATTATTCGTTTTGCTTTGCAGAGTCACTTAAAAACAAAACAGAAAGACCAACTTTAAACCACATTTCGGGGGGGGGGGGTTAGGAAAGCAACTCAGGTTAGTCATACATACCTCAAAGCCAAGGATAAAGCCACTTCTGGCCTCAGTGGTCTTTATATACCTATGAAAACATGAAAAGGCAGAGGCGGGCTATCATTGACTGACAGTTCCGAAAAGCAATCAAAAGCTTCTTCCACTGCTGAATGGGAGATAAGGAAAATTGTGTTAGGAAAGACAATGGTTTTAACAACCCACAATCAGGTTGATTAAGAATTATGTTAACTAGAATTAAAAACATCCAGAGAAGCCGATGCTAGAAAAGGTAGCTATAAATTTATAGTAACCATATCTGTCCTTTATTAAAAAGGGCAATCTTTTATTTTTTTTTTAAAAACCTGTCCTTTAGATTTATTAAAAAATTAATCATTATTCTAGGTCTTGCTCTTTTATTTTTCTTCATTCTACAGAGTTGTAAACACAAAGAATTAAATGTTTGTATTCTTATGAACCTCTTTCAGATTTATCCCTTTTGGGGATTATACTTTATTTTTTTCCAAGGTGTAGGTTCCTTTCCTGGTGTAGGTCGTCTCTGATTTACAACCAGTTTAATAGCCATTCAAAATTATAATGTACTCAGTTATCGCATGGTCAGATGATTGCATTTTGTGTGCCTGGCAGCCAAACTTGCATTTATGACGGCTTGCAATGGCCCATGGTCATGTCATCACATTTGCAACACTTTTTGCCAATGGCAAAACCGCCCACTGGTTAAAACGGATTTGCACTTACGACCACTTGTTTTGCTTAATAATCACAATGACTTGTTTACGGATGGTCATAAAAACAGTTGTAACATTAAATCTTATCAAATAGTGACTCAACTTATGACTGTGGTACCTTAACAACTGATATTCAGATCCTTATTATAGTTGTAAATTTTGGACTACTGACCGTCCTATTTCATTAGTATTTCATTATCCTATTAGATTTCTTTGTGCCTTTGTTTCTTTAGTGTTATGCAGCTTAGCTATTTATCATTGCTGTATCTTTCTTTAGTGTTATGTAGGTTGGCTATTTATCATTGCTGTATCTTCTTGCTGTGAGATTCCGGATGCTGCGCATGTGGAGCAACCGTAATCTCGTGCGCAGACGTTCTTCCAGCAGCAAAAATTCTGTGCACGCATGGAATCAAAACCCAAGTGATTTTAGCTGCCAGAATTGCTTAGGTTGTGCGTGCATTGCGCCTGCAAGACCGGCGGCAGTGGAGCGAGACTATGCACTCCATTGCCGCTGCCGGAATAGCGTTTCCAACCATTCTGGGTCCTGCCCATTACTACGTAGCGCAGTCTTTTGGAGTTCCGCATTCCCTGCAGGCTTTTCCCAGCCAACTACCAACTCACCTCTGGAGGTGCCTGGAGCTGGTTCTTCCTCCTTCTGTTGCAGCTCCTGGGGAAGGAAGGAAAGGCTGTTGTTAGTACCAGTTTGCTCTTTCTGTACTTGCCCTCTGCTCTACCCATGTAGCATATTGGACTCCTTCCTATCTGAGGGGCTCGTCTTCTGGCATTGTTTTGATGCTTTTCTTGGGGTTTTCTTACTAAGGATACTGGAGAAGGCTGCCATTTCCTTCTCCAGTAGACCACATTGTGCCAGCATCCCCCACTAGGACCTGTCTGATTGGGTGGCCCTGCACAGCATAGCTCATTGCTTCATTGAGCTTCGCAAAGCAAGGCATTGATCCCTGAAGAGGGTAGAATACATACCTCTAACTCCTGGAGGAGGCGCTCCAAGCTGTCCGGGGTGTTTCCTTCCAGGCTGCCCAAATTCGCCGGACTGTTCTCTGGAGAATCCTGTGGACGACAATGATCCCATTCTAAATTACCAATCTCATTACTAGGAAGAATTGCCACAATAAAAATGACCATATTACCCAAATTTCTATATTACTTCCAAACAATCCCAATTAAATTAGAAGGAACCTTTTTTAAAAAAAATTAGACAAATTAATATCCAAATTTATATGGGGAAAAAAGAGACCAGAATTAGACTTAAATGGACACAAGATAGCCCTATGCAAGGCGGACTTGGCTTACCCGACTTTAAACTCTATTACCGAGCAGCAGCCCTAACATGGGTTAAACTTCAAAATACAAGACTACTAGCTTTGGAAGGATATGATATCCAGTCCGGATGGCACAGTTTCATTTGGGACAGCAAATCTACTACACACTCATATTTTAAACACCATCTGATAAGGAAGTCATTAATAGACAACTGGAACTTAATTAGGAAGCAACATTATTTTAAAATACCACTATGGTTCTCAAGCATAGAAGCAATAATTTACCCAAACACTATAAGTCGACAAAAACTATTAAACTATTCACACTTATTAGATAAAGACTCAAAATTAAAAACACGAACACAGCTAAATGAAGAAGGAATAAAAGTGGATTGGTGGTGTTATCACCAAATATCATCTAGATTCCATGTAGACATAAAGAAATATGGAATACAGAAAAACTACACTCCATTAGATAAAATCTTATCAGGACCCCACAAGAAACATTTACAAAATACTCCAAGAACACCAAAACGTGGAAGAAATAGTAAAAGGGAATATGATTACTTGGGCAAAGAATATAGGTCACACAATACAATTGGACCAATGGGAAAAAATA
Source organism: Erythrolamprus reginae (assembly GCF_031021105.1). Classification (NCBI taxonomy): domain Eukaryota; kingdom Metazoa; phylum Chordata; class Lepidosauria; order Squamata; family Dipsadidae; genus Erythrolamprus; species Erythrolamprus reginae. The sequence continues at coordinate 232,894,541 of NC_091951.1, read as the reverse complement.
TGGCATACCAATTACAAAATCACAAAATCCACCGCATACAAAGAAAATGCAATAAAAATGTTTTATAGGTGGCATGTGCCCCCTGAAAGGCTAGCAAAAATGTACACCAACCTCAAGCCTAACTGTTGGAAGTGTGGTGAGAAACAAGGTTCATATTTTCATATGTGGTGAACCTGCAGACAAGTTAAAGGAATCTGGCAGAAACTTCAGAAATGGATAAAGGAAATAACTAAGATTGAACTAGAAATGAAACCTGAAATATTTTTGCTTGGCATTATTGAAAATCAGATGAATAAGGAACATTATTACCTAATACAACATCTAATAACATCAACGAGAATAGCTATCGCACAATTTTGGAAGAATGAAAACATGCCAAATGAAAGGAATTTAATAAAAAAAAATGTTAGATTGTGCTGAAGCAGATAAACTAACAATGGAACTAAAAGAAAAAGAAAAAACAAAATACTACCAAATATGGGAATAATTTTACATTTGGTTAAATAAAAGAACACCCCTTTATAGTGCTACGAGATAAAGAAACAACTTAAAGAACAATCTTTTTTTAAAAAGTCCATATAGTTTTTTGCTTGGTTTATTTGATAAGAACTTACGACATAAGAGTTCAACTATAACAACATACAACTCAAACCACTGGTCTTAACACCGCCAAGAATTTTTTTTTTTTTAAAGAGAGGACGCTGTCAACAGTCTCTACTACAGGAGAAGAGAAGAAATATATCTCTTGCTTGTTTTTTCTGTTCTCTGTATTTTATGTAAATGTACTGTTTGTCGTTATTGTCTTATTATATACACAGTGGTATCACGGTACTCGACCACAATTCGTTCCAAAAGTGTGGTCGAGAACCGATTTGGTCGAGTACCGAATTTATTTATCCCATAGGAAATAATGGAAATGGATTTAATTGGTTCCCAGCCCCTGTTAACTCTCTAAGAACCAATTAAATCTATTTTCTTTATTTCCAATGGGATAAATAAATTCGGTACTCCAAGCTGCAGGAAGCGTGGGGGCTGCTGCAATCCCAGCAGCTTCAGGGGGCCGAGGAGCTGTATAAGAGCTCCAAGCTGCAGGAAGGGTGGGTTCAGATACCGAAGCAAATTTTTGCTGAAAATTTTATTCGTTATCCGAAATGTACGAGAACCAAAGCGTTCGAGTACCGAGGTACCACTGTATGTAAATAAAAATTATTTTAAAAAAAGAAAAAAGAATACATACCTCTAATTCCTGGATGAGGCGTTCCAAGCTGTCCGGGGTGTCTTCGTCCAGGCTGCCCAAATCAGTGAAACTGTCCTGAGAATCCTGTGGACGACAATAATCCCATTCTCCATTAAGGACACCAGTCCCTGCTGATTTGTGGCAAAGGAGCCATTGGCACCAGAGCTTGGGGGCATGTGGCTAACCTAAGTACCATCTCCCAAGGGCCGGGTGTCCCCCTGCTCCGCTGCCCAGAACGCTCCAGCACAGCTCGGTCAGGTTAGGAGAACTAACTAGGGGGACTCCACCCCTCCCCAACTGAGAACACTTTGTCTTACTTACCCAAGGGCTGGAGGATCCCAAAAATGAGGCCAGGTCCAGGCTGCTCCCTGACCCCATTTGAGCTGTCATCGAATCCTGCAAATGAAGATAAGGAGGCTAAATCCTAAGCGTTCTGCGTCCCAGTAAGATTGAGAAAGGAGAGGGCGCATCAGGCCCTAGGGGCCAACAGCAAGCCTTAAGGTTAGGGCGATGCCTTCAGTCCTGATGGGAGGGGGAGAAAGCTTTACAAGCCTTAAGCTTAGAAGGATATCTACCATAATTTCTCCCCCTCCCATCAGGAGTCAAGGCATCGCCCTAACCCTCTCACCCTCTGCCCCCCTGCCAAGGGTTTCTTACCTCCGAGGGCTCTCGCTGCCAGATCGTATAGGTGGTGTCGCTGGGGGAAGAAAACAAAGGGGACAAAGATCAAAATCAGCCATGGCCCATTTTGCAAAAGTGGCCATGTAGACGCTCCAAGAGCCCTTCCAGCTGGCCTGACAAGGGGTTTGGCCTGCCAGTGGGACTGCCCTGTGCCACCTGTCCTGTGACACAAGCAGCAGCAGCAGAAGCAGAGACGCCTCCCCTCTGCACGTTTTTTTACCTACCCTGAACCCTGGCTATTTTCTTCATCTTGTGGCTCCTGAAATAAGAAGGCAAATATTAAATCTATTGGCATAATTTCTTGGCAGGATGTCTGCCATTACAGTGGGGAGGGGGTCTTACCAGTGGCCTTACCAGTTCCTTAATAGAGGAGAGCCCTGGAGTCCATCTTCTGGGGATCTCCATCCTGGGGAGAGAACGAAGGGCCTGAGTCATTCTTCTGTTAGCCAAAGTAGAGGCAGAGGGTAGAGATGCCTCCCCTCTTGTAAACCTTACTCCTAGCCACCTTCTTGGGGGCTTCAGAGTCCCTCGGATGAGAGGACACTCACCCCACGAAGGGCAGGTCCCTGCCAGACTTCGATGTATTTGGGGTCCTGGCAGCCCCAGCCATCGATACCTGCAAGTAAAAAAAATCCAAAGAGCTCTTCTTAAGTTTTCTAGGCTGGCCAAGTTCCCCCCAGTGGGATTTCCACCCTTTCCCCACCCAGATTTGAGGAATGGCCACCCACTGGCCACGTTGCAGAAGCATACTTACTCCAGGAGGTGTCTCTTCTCCTCCTCTTCCTCCTCCTTCAGTCCTGCCCAAAAGAAGAAGGTGGCATGTCAAAAACATCCATCTCTAGCTGAGCCTCTCCTTTCTCAGCCTTGCCTGTCAGCCTGCCCATCTTTTTGCCCCTGAAGGCCCCTATGCACAGAAAGTCATTTTGGGGAGAGGATCTTACAGACTCTGCAGACCTTCAGCGGTGCCTAGGGATGGGCAGCAACCACTTTCAGCTGGAAAACTCCCTCATTGTCCAGGTTTACTGCCTTATGAATAAAGTACAGGCTGGAGTGGGAGCGCTGGAGGTGATTGCTTTTTCCCGCAGTTGTCGATGAGAGGCAGAGAATTGCAAAGCAACAGCCATCCCCCTCACAGGCCCATCCAAACGGAGATGCTGCCATTGTCCACGTTTATTTCCCTCCTGACCCTCCCCTGCCACCGCCGCTCTCCTACAGCCGCTCATGGACAACTGCGCTCAGCGAGCCACTGGGGATTTGGAAACACCAGGGATTTGGTGGCACCTTTTAAATAAAGTAAATAAAGTCCTGATTTTCCTTTCTCTCGACTGCCCAGAGTGAATAAAACGTTTCGCTTCTCAGGGTGCTGGGACGAGGATTCTTCTCCCGCTGCTACTAATCCATTTGAACACTTTTAATTATTCAATTTTTTCTCATTTTTTCTTACAATGCTTATAAACTCTTAGTTCTCGTTATAATCCATAGAACTATTTCTTTTTTTAATGGTAATTTCATTTAAGATTACAATTTTACAACAAAGTAACAAATCAATATGTTCTACAGAACTGAAGAAGTTTCCTTCAATCCTTACTGAAAGAAGTTACGAAGGACAAACTTTAAGGAATAAATAGCGAAAGAGTATTAAATTTTTTATTTTAAAAAGTTTCAAATGGCTATGGGTTCAGATAAATTTGAAATAACATTTTGGAGTTAATTATAAAGACCCATTCTCATAGGAAAATATAATTTTGAATTATTTAAAAAATAAAAAAATTAAAAAGTCTAAAATTTGGGCATTAAAGGAAAATAGATGAAATATTACAATTATAAAAAAATCACTCACCCTCAATTTTTAAATATAGAATGAAGCAAAATATTTTAACATTGCACATACTAAAAATATTTTGAACAATGAACCTAGAAATTAACTTTAAGAGTTTCTTCCTCTACAGATACACTACTTTGTAAATTGTTACTTTGTTGCAAATTGTAATCTTAAATTAAATTACCATTAAAAAAAGAAATTGTTCTACGGTTTATAATGAGAACTAAGAGTTTATAAGCATTGTAAGAAAAAAACTAGAAAAAATTGAATAATTAAAAGTGTTCAAATGGATTAGTAGCAATTCTTAAATATCTGATTGGCAAACAGATGGAAAAAAGTATAATTCAAAGATTCCTAACAACTGAAAAACCCTTAACTGGGTGCTGACTCTGGCTTCATCCTGACCATCTGCACCCTCACGCAATGCCCTTAGGACAGTGGTTCCCAACCTTTCTTTGACCATACCCCACCTAAGCATCTCTAAAATTGTGACCCCCCTGACATATAATTGTTACTATTCAAAAGTGAACTCCTCAGCCAAAGGAAGCCTAAAAGGCCATTAACTTGGTTTAAACAAGGTTCCAATCGCTCCCATTAAAAATCAAATTGCCCCCCTGTAGGGCGTGGGCCCCACGTTGGGAACCATGGCCTTAGTAAAAATTTTGGCTGCCCTATCCTGGTGTTGTCCCACCATGGCCAGGGTTTAAGGAGAAGGGGGAGGTGGTACCTGGGAATGACCTCCTCTTCTCCTGTGCAGCAGCAAAGTCTTCTTCGCAAATATTTCCAAAATCTCTGTGAAATAAAATAGACATGTTAAAAGAGTTGGGAAGCATGAACTTCCTCCCCTACTGCCAGATTCCTCCCATTTGAGATACCAACACTTACCCTGCAGCACTTTCTGGCTGCCATCCTTAGATTTCACCCGGTTAGAATGCTCTGGGGGGGAGGGGCTTATCAGGGCAACTGACAATCTGGTTCCCTTGGCAACAGGTAAACAATAGCCATTGTCTATGTCTACCTGGGTCTAGGGGAGGCCAGTGGCTGACTCTTTTGGTGACCTTTGGCCTCTGCATTTCCTGTGGGTAGTTGTCTGTTCATGAACAACAGGGAAGTACCATCATTGTGGCACAAAGCACAGAGGGCATCATGGCATCCTAGGGCGGAATCGACTTTTAGTCCAACTCTCTCTCTCCACTTATATTATGAGTTATGGGGGCTGCGTATCCCTACATCTATGGTTACATAATTGCAATTAGATGCTCGGCAATTGCCTTACATTTGTCACTGTTTGCATCCTTCTGGAATCCATGTGATGCCTCGATTTAGGACTGCAACAACTTACAAATGTAATTCTGGCTTCAATTGCAGTCTTAAGTTGAGGATTACTGTTACTGATAATGGGACTTCACATTAGAGAGATTCTGTACTGAAATACATTCACTGCCCTAATATATATAGAGAGACAGTTCTTCTTTCCTCAGGAACGGACTTGGTAGTAGCAAATATATTCTATTTTAAATTTCCAAATATACACTAGGAACAAAATAAAAATAAAAATAGACACCCAGTTTAAAGTAACCAGTTTCCCAATTTGTACAAAATCAGATACAATGAAATATGAAAGCACACGCTTCACGGAAACTGAACAATTTCTGACTTCCTTTTAAATCCAATTTTGCATTTTTGGTTCTAAAATATCCATTGTATCATATCGCTATAGTTTTTATTCTTCCTGTAATGGGAGAATTCAAAATATTGGAAACAGGATTAGGGAGACATAGGACAAGTAGTCATTAGGCTTCATTTAAAGTTCATTTAGTGACTGTTGAAAGTTACAATGGCACTGAAAATAGGAACTTATGACCACTTTTCAAACTTGTATCAATCCCTTGATCATGTAATCAAATTGAGATGTTTGGCAATTGGTTCATACTTATGACCACTGCTGTCTCCCAAGTTCATATAAAGCCCTTCATGGCATAGGACCAGATTATCTCCGAGACCGCCTTCTGCCGCACGAATCCCAGCGACCGGTGAGATCCCACAGAGTTGGCCTCCTTAGGATCCCGTTAACCAAACCATGTCGGCTGGTGGGACCTAGGGGAACCCTCTAGAATCAGCTCCCCCCAGAGATTCTCACTGCCTCCACCCTCCTTGCCTTCCAAAAGAGCTTAAAAACTCATCTTTGCCGCCAGGCTTGGGACATTTACATCTTCCCCCTGATCAATGAATGTTTCAAGTATGAGTGTTGAATAATTGGTTTGATAGGTTTTACTTTCTTTTAATAGAATTTAATGGTTGTTTTTAATGTAGTATTAATAGGATTTATATGATTGTTCTCGTTTTTGTAAATGCTGTGAGCTGCCTCGAGTCCTCGGAGAGGGGCGGCATACAAATCCAATTAAATAAATAAATAAATAAATCTGATCATCTACTGCAACCGTTTGAAAAGCAAAATCAATGCTGAAGCCAAATTCATTTAACGACCATGTTAATAACTTATCACATACAGTTAACAACAATGGCCAAAAAAAGGTAGTAAAATGTGTCAAAACTCACTTAACAAATGTCTCACTTAACAGCTGAAAGTTTGGGATCAATCCTGGTCATAAGTCGAGAACCATCTTTATAGCCCATGGACCAGCACTGACCAATCCGGTTTTGTGACATTATTGTAATGGCACCAGCGAGTGGCTACCGGTTCTTGTGAACTAGTCCGAAGTGGGAGAAACCCAGTTGGCGATAAAATACCAAGGCAAAACAAGACAAGGCAACAGGAAGAAATGGTTACACCGGATATTTCTATTTGGGAGCAAATGTTATTTATTTAGCCTGCTCTGTGTCATATACCGTATATACTCGAGTATAAGCCGAGTTTTTCAGCCCAAAAAATGGGCTGAAAAGCACAACCTCGGCTTATACTCGGGTCATTGACAAAGTCACCACACGAGGGCGCCATTGCTTGAGCCAGAGCGAGGAGGCACCAGCTTTTGTCCCCTCTGGTGAGGTCGTGTGTGTGTGTGTGTGCGTGTGTGCATGCCCCCTCTCCCCCCCACCGTGAAAAAAGCCAGCTACCTCTCGCTGAAACCCAGTGGCTTTTTTTTTTTTACTCCCTGTGTGTATTTGTCAACAGGTTTACAGTAACTATTCCTTGCTCTCTCTGCATTGCCCTTAGTTGGATTAAAAAGGCCCCCTGCTGTCAGATTCTCCTCCCCCTCCTTTGAAAGGATTTAAACTGTTTAAAAAATGGTATTTTGTGGTAGTTGCTGTCCTTGCTTGGATAGGATCTAATAATGTGTTGTGAGGCAGAGCTAGACAGGAATTCTTTTTCTATCTGTCTATCTTTCTATCTATCTATTTTTCTATCTATCTATCTATCTATCTATCTATCTATCTGTATCTATTTCTATCTATCTATCTATCTATTTTTCTATCTGTCTGTCTGCCTGTCTATCTATCTTTCTATCTATATCTATCTGTCTGTCTGTCTATCTATCTATCTGTATCTATTTCTATCTATCTATCTATTTTTCTATCTTTCTATCTATCTATTTTTCTATATATCTATTTTTCTTTCTATCTATCTATCTATCTATCTATCTATCTATCTATCTGTATCTATTTCTATCTATCTATCTATCTATCTATTTTTCTATCTGTCTGTCTGTCTGTCTATCTTTCTATCTATATCTATCTGTCTGTCTGTCTGTCTGTCTGTCTGTCTGTCTGTCTATCTATCTGTATCCATTTCTATCTATCTATCTATCTATCTATCTATTTTTCTTTCTTTCTATCTATCTATTATTCTATTTATCTATTTTTCTATCTATCTATCTATCTATCTATCTATCTGTATCTATTTCTATCTATCTATCTATTTTTCTATCTTTCTATCTATCTATCTTTCTATCTATCTATTTTTCTATCTATCTATTTTTCTATCTGTCTCTCTGTCTATCTATCTTTCTATCTATATCTATCTGTCTGTCTGTCTGTCTGTCTATCTATCTGTAGCTATTTCTATCTATCTATCTAGTTTTCTATCTTTCTATCTATCTATTTTTCTATCTATCTATTTTTCTATCTATCTATCTATCTATCTGTATCTATTTCTATCTATCTATCTATTTTTCTATCTGTCTGTCTGTCTGTCTATCTATCTTTCTATCTATATCTATCTGTCTGTCTGTCTATCTATCTATCTATCTATCTGTATCTATTTCTATCTATCTATCTATCTATCTATCTATTTTTCTATCTGTCTGTCTGTCTATCTATCTATCTTTCTATCTATCTATCTGTATCTATTTCTATCTATCTATCTATCTATCTATTTTTCTGTCTATCTGTCTATCTATCTTTCTAACTACTGTCTATCTATCTATCTATCTATCTATCTATCTATCTATCTATCTATCTATCTATCTATCTATCTATCTATCTATCTATTTTTCTATCTGCCTGTCTGTCTATCTATCTTTCTATCTATCTATCTGTTTCTATTTCTATCTATCTATCTATCTATCTATCTATCTATCTATCTATCTATTTGGTTTTCTATGCTGATAACCTCACAGCAGCTAATGCTGAAGCTCTTCTTTGGATACACTTATTTATTTGTTTGTTTGTTTGTTTGTTTATTTAATTGGATTTGTATGCCATCCCTCTCCAAGGACTCAGGGTGGCTCACAGCATATATAAAAACAGAACAATAATGTAAATCCAATTAATGATGAGAAGGAATCCAGTTTTGAAGGATTTTAACTCTTAGGTTTTAGCTTTGTTGCTGATCGAGCTACTTTTTTTACTTTTTAATTTATTGTTAATATTGTTAATTTGTTTACCCTCTTTTAAATTTATAGAGCTAGTTTACTGGTTTTCTTTAAAATAAATATTCTAAAACATGTCTCAATTAATGTAATTTTATTGTTTTCCATTTTTATAAGTTACCAGTAGCCACTGCATTTTCTAACCTCGGCTTATACTCGGGTCAATACGTTTTCCCAGTTTTTGTGGCAAAAATTGGTGGCTCGGCTTATACTCGGGTCGGCTTATACTCGAGTATGTACGGGTACATTTATTTATTTAGACTGGTCTATATCATATACATGGCATATACATGGACATTCTAATTTTTTAAGTTTCACCTGTAGCATGACACGATACTAGATCATAGTTAGACCAGCTGGACATGCAAATCTAGATTCTCAATACAAAGTTATGGGCTTTCTTAACTTAATTTTGATTTTTCATATTATATGGGCTTAGTAGTCAAAATCTTTTCAAAACCAGTTTCTGTGAAAATTTGATGGGCTTAAAAGACCATACATTTAAAGACCATACATTTCATTAGGGGTTTAACATAGATTTGGCTGCTCCATCTTATTCTTACTAATTGAAAATTCTAGGTTCATACAGAGGGACCCAGGTGCTCAGTGAGGAGTTCAGAACTTTTTTGGACAGGCATTTAAACTAGGTAAAGGGGACAGAGATGTAACTGACGTGGATGATTTCTGTCCCGGATCAATGATGATAAATCAGTTGCTTGAAGTTTATGAAAAGAGAGCTGTAAATAAAATAGATGTAGTTGCTGATGATAAGGGGAAAACTAATAATGATAATAATGTTCTTAGGGTAATGTGCACGAATGCTCGAAGCTTGAGCAACAAGCTCTGTGAGTTAATGGCCATAATTAGTGTTGGGCGAACCGAAATCGCAAAGTTCGGGTTTGTACCAAATTTTGCGAAATTCGGTATGCCGAACCCAAACCCGAACTTTTCCAAAGGTTCGGCAAAAGTTTGGGTTCGGGAGCATGCCGAGAAACGCCGTCGCCTGGCTGTCACCTTCCGAAAGAGCAGGGGCGTTTCTCGCCATTCTCCCGAATGCCAAGCCCGGAAGTTCGGCAAAAGTTCGGGTTCAGGTTCAGGAGAATGCCAAGAAGCGCCACTGGCCAGCTGTCACCTTCCCAGAAGAGCCGGGGAGCTGTCGGCCAGTCAGGAGGTGCAAACGGAGGTGGGGAATCCCAATAGGGGATTCCAGGGGTGGAGGTTTGACGTCACGGAGACATCCTTCCTGGAGTCCCCGTTTCGGCCGCCCAGGAAGGACGTCTCCGTGACGTCAAAGCTCCGCCCCTGGAATCTCCTATTGGGATTTCCCACCTCCGTTTGCGCCTCTTGACCGGCCGACAGCTACCCGGCTCTTCTGGGCAGGTGAAAAATATTCTAGTCTGTGCAGTCAAAGCAATCCTGTAGCTTTAGCTTTGCCCCTTCAATCCAAGTCCTCACTGATTTAATTGTTGGTTTTGTGGCTTTAAATCTTTGTAAGCAGATAGAAAATGCATCATGCAATGATCAGAGTGGCTCACAGCTGCTCTTGGTTTTTAATGGAAATTGGGTTCTGGAAGGCTGACACCTAGAGTTAAAACCTAATGGTTGTCTGTAGTTTACTAAGCATATCTCTCCTCCATGCAGCAGCCACATTGATTCTGTTGTAGTTCCACCCTTTGATTTTCTGTTAATTGTTCTTTCTGACCTCTTTAGCCATTCATTTCCTCCTTGTCCCTGAAAACCCCCTCTAAATCCTCCTCACCTACCTCTTTCACAAAAACCTCCATCACTGCACTATTTTGATGAGAGACTTGAGCAAGAACCCAATTCTTCTCTCCTTCTGTTTGGTCCTTTCTGAACTTTTATTTCTATTACTCTTTTCATCCTGTACATCAATGACCTCTGCGATAATATCGCAAGCAACTGTGTGCTTTTTGCCGACGATGTGAAACTTTTCAACACCACTGACAACACACTCACTCTCCAAAAAGACCTCGACTTTGTCTCAGATTGGTCTAACACCTGGCAACTTCAAATATCAACCAACAAGTGCTCTACCCTCCACATCGGCAAAAAGAATCCAAACCACATATATGAACTGAATAAAGAAATTCTCTCAGCCAACCCACACTCAGTAAAAGACCTTGGAATACTAATAACAAATGACCTAAGTGCTAAAGCCCACTGCAACAATATCGCCAAAAAGGCTTCCAGAGTTGTTAACCTGATCCTACGTAGCTTCTGCTCTGGCAATCTCTCACTACTGACTAGAGCCTACAAAACCTATGCCAGACCCATTCTCGAATACAGCTCATCTGTCTGGAACCCACACCACATCTCAGACATCAACACTCTCGAAAACGTCCAAAGGTATTTCACCAGAAGAGCTCTTCACTCCTCCACTCGAAACAGAATACTCTACGAAAATAGACAAACTATCCTGGATCTTGAAAGCTTAGAACTGCGGCGCCTAAAACACAATTTAAGTATTGCCCACAAGATCATATGCTGCAACGTCCTTCCGGTCAATGACTACTTCAGCTTCAACAGCAACAACACAAGTGCACACAACAGATTCAAACTTAATATTAACCGCTCCAAACTTGACTGTAAAAAATATGACTTTAACAATCGAGTTGTCGAAGCATGGAACTCATTGCCGGACTCAGTGGTGTCAGCCCCCAGCCCCCAACATTTCTCCCTAAGATTCTCCACGATTGACCTCTCCAGGTTCCTAAGAGGCCAGTAAGGGGCGTACATAAGTGCACTGATGTGCCTATCGTCCCCTGTCCAATTGTCTTTCCTTATCTCATATATCATATATTTTCTCTCCATTCCTTCTACTTCTCTTCTTTCTTACTTTCTATCTTTATTTATATTACTTAATGTCTATTCTAGTTCATATGTATTGTATATTGGACAAAGAATAAATAAATAAATAAATATTAGCATGTTTAATAAGCTATGTCTAGTAATTCTGAGACTGGGCACAGCAGGAGGCAAGTCTAACATCAGTGAACCTTTATAAAAAGGAATTAAACTATTTTTGGGCAGTTAGGTTTTTGATAGAGCTGCATACGTGCAGAGAAACTGATCCTTGTGAGAGACTTCTTTTGAAGTTGCCTGCAAGAATGAATCAAACAACCTATCTAACCTCTAAAATGGAATATAATAAATTGCAACCTTCAGGAACCAGATCAAATACTAGAACCCGCTATTTCAAGCCACTTACACATTGCCACATCACAGCTGTTTAATTGCAATTTTATTTGTGTAAACAAATGTACAATTGCCTCTCACTTATTAAAAACCTAGATCTCTATAGTAATTAAAATTCTTAAGTTATACAATTGAGTATTTGGCTAGTAGTCAACATAAAGTACACTTACAACTATATAATATTAAAAGAATCATGCATAATATGGAAGTGGCTAATAATTACTTTTAAAAGGTCAATCCATTTACTAATTTCTCTCATTTTCTAAGAGCCCAGCCACCTAAGTCTTGTCCAAGGAATGCATCGGAAGACCCCAGTTCACAATACAAAACAGTGTTGACAGGACAAGGTGTTCATATCATAAGCATCTGTTCATTGTTTCCAATAGGGTCGAACAAACCACATTCAACAATAACATTGAACATAAAACAGCCCCTCCCCCCCCCCCCCCGCTGCCAATCTGCAGCTATATTTGTTTTTATTTTCCCGGCTATTCTGTCAGCGAAATCGTATTTCTTAAAGTTTGCTTAATCGTTAGTCTAAAACTTCCTTTTCTAAATGATGTATTTAATATTATGATTGTTATAGTTATAATTGATTTCGATCCTAAAAAAGAAAAAAAAAGTCAGCGAGCAAGCAAATAAATTGTTTTGTTTTGTTTTTCTCCTTCTCTCCTTTTATTCTTGATCTTTTTATAATTTGTTTTATTGTGTTTTGTTTCTGTTCCCTTCCATAGCTCTCTCCCTTTCATTGATCCAGTTATAGAACTTGTCCCATGTGGTTATATTTTTTGTTTCCTTGTTGTCTTTCAGTTTTTGTGTTAAGGAGTCATACTCGGCGCAATCAAATATTTTTTTAATCAGGTCTCTGTCTGATGGTACCTCTTCCCTTTTCCAGTTTTGAGCTATTGATATTCTACTTGCTATTATAATGTGTTGGATTATATAGTAAACTGTTTTCTTTATTTTCATGTCTATTATTCCTAATAAAAAGATCTCTGGTTTGAATGAGAGATTGGTTTCCGTGATTTCGAATATCCAGGACCTTATTTTGCTCCATAATTTTTTTATTTTTGGGCAGCTCCACCAGATATGGAAGAAAGTTCCAGAGGGATTTGAACATCTCCAACAGTTTGGTCTAGTTTTGGGGAAAATCTGTGCTAGTCTTGATGGTGACATATGCCACCTATAGAACATTTTTATAGTGTTTTCTTTGTATGCTGCTGACTTAGTGATTTTGTAGTTCTTATTCCAAATTGTCTCCCATTGGTCTATGTGGATATTGTAGCCAAAGTTCCTTGCTCAGCTGGTCATTGGATCTTTTGATATTTCAGTTTCCACTTCATAATTTATTAAGTAGCTATATATTCTTGTTATAAAATTTTTTTCCCTTCCTAATATTAGTTTATCAAGGGGTGTGTCCTGTGCCAATATTCCTTCGTTTTTGATGTTTTTTTGCCATTTTGAAAATATTAGCCTGTATGGCCAGCAGTCCAAAGTTATGTTCTGTTCTGTTAGCTCTTCCTTTGTTTTTATATTTCCTTCTGTATTTAGTAAGCGGTTGTAAGTTATCATGTTTTTTAATTCTGTTCTCAATATTATTAATAGGAAGAATTGATATATGTTATTTGTTTCATAAATTATTAAGAGTAAAGAACTAATATACGTTATTGTGTTTTATGGATTCCTCTGCTGAATATTCAGCAGGACAATAGGGTCCCTCTACCCATGGCTGACAAGTGTATTTAGCTATATATTCCATGACTTCAAACAGAGCCTTCCTGGCCTTGTTAATTTTCTCTGTGGTCTCTTTCATGAAGCCACTGGGAAGATCCTGGAAGGATGTGGCAGTAGAGAGGACAGCTTGTAGCTCTGTTAAATCACACTGAGCCTGTTGGACTTTTTGTTGAAGATGTTCAGGAAGGCTCTGCAGGTTGGTTAAGACATTCTGGCAGACCTCCTGCACCTTCTGTGCAACAGTGTAGGATGTGGCTAGAGAATGGGATTCCATCTGTTATGAAACAAATGAACAAAAAGATCTGTTAATTGAACATCATAGGTGTTCATCTATGGCAGGGGTAGGCAAAGTTGGCTCTTCTGTGACTTATGGACTTCAACTCCCAGAATTCCTGAGCCAATCATGCTAGCTCAGGCATTCTGGGAGTTGAAGTCTACATGTCATAGAAGAGCCAACTTTGCCTACCCCTGATCTATGGGATTATCTGAAGGGAGGGAGGGGGTGGGGAGAGAGGTTGACAGACGGACATAGGGCAACTGAATATTCTTGTTTATGCATGGAGACACCATTGTTGATTGCCCTTCCCTTGATTTCAGCCATGCAGTACATGCCAGGTGGCAGAATTCAAATCTCCTCCCTCTTTTCTTCCCCAAGCAATTTTCTGTATGTTGTGTATGTTCTATAAAGGATCTTTGACCCAGCTCTTCATCTCAGCCTTTTCATACATCCTGAGAAACACACCAACTCTCTTCTTGTTCTGGGAATAATTTTTGCATAAATATATAGTTTGTTTAATAATGTTGCAAGATCCAATTTGCGTCAGCCACTGGGGATAAAGATTTACTCCAGTGTTGGCGAAACTTTTTTGATCCGGGTGCCAAAAGGATGCGCTTGCAGGTGATAGGGCGCGTGTGTGCACCCACACCTGTAACGCAATGCTCTCCCCTCCACACCCGCATGCACACAACCCCCCCCCTGCGTTGCCCTTCCACACATGCGGACAGGCCTCACTGAAGCCTCCGGACTTCCAATAGGCTTTTAGGGACTTTTTTTGCCCTTGCCCAGGGTTCAGAAAAGCCTCCTGAAGCCTGGAGATGGCAAAAAAACAGGCCAGGAGGCTTTGTTCCAGTTTTTGCTGGAGCAAAATGGCTTCAGGAGGCTTTCCTGAACTCTGGGGAGAGCAAAAACAGCCATAAAGAAGGCACGAATCCCAGCGGCCAATTAGGTCCCACAGGGGTGGCCTTCTCCAGGTCCCATTGACCAAACAATGTCGGCTGGCAGGACCCAGGGGAAGAGCCTTCTCTGTGGTGGCCCCGACCCTCTGGAATCAACTCCCTCTAGAAATTCGACCAGCCCTCACTCTCCTCGCCTTCCATAAAATGTTGAAGACCCACTTTTGTCACCAGGTGTGGGGATAATTACCACCTTTCCCCCTCTTTTTAATTATGTTTTTGCCCTTACTGTATGATAGAGTAGGTTGAATGTGTGTGATTGCATAGTTAGGGATTTTATTATGTTATTAATACTTGCTTAAATTGATTTAATTTTTATTATTGGATTGGTAATGTATTGTACTACTGTTATGCTGTGAGCCGCCTCGAGTCTTCGGAGGGGGTGGCAGACAAATCTGATAAAGTATAAACCATAAATATCAGCGGACCAGTGGGCCCGAGCTGACAGAGGGCAATGCCTCACGTGCCGTCAGAAATGGCTTCGCATGCCACCACATGTGCCATAGGTTCGCCATCCCTGATTTAATCTGTTTAATAATGAATAATAATTACCAAATAAATCATAATTGTCTAGGTTTACCCAGTATGCCTAGCCACAAACCATGGTCAAGGCAGAATCTTCACTGAGCAATGGCCATTCCCTATTTTTTTAGTATCTTCAAAAGATGAATCATTCTCATGCTGAGATACCTCTGTCTGATTTGCTCCATTGCTCTGGTCCTGCTTAGGTTCTCCTTTGTACCATTCCTTCCACATTTGGTACATTTTTTCGTGACCTCTGTGAACTTTGTAGTCCAATTCCTCCTTGGTATATTGTAGCTACAAAAAAGCCAAAAAAAAAAAAAAAGGGAAAAGGGAAAGAAAAAAATCATGCACTCAAGCCTAGTGTTTTACGTTTGGCATCATAACTACAGTTTTGGCTCAAAGGCCAGAGCTATACATTCCCTACTCTTATCATAAGAGCCACAGCGGTGCAGTGGTTAGAATCTAGAACTGCAGGCTATTTCTGACGGCTGCTTGTGAAGCTGGTAAAATGAGGACCTAGTTTTTTGCGGGGCAAAATTCTGAGGGTAGTAATAGCTATTGCTATCTTCAATTATTCAGAAAAATCTCTTAAGGAACTTCCATCAAGTTTATTCAGGAAGTATCGGTAGCCCTTGACCTATAACTATTCATTTTGTGACTCTTCAAAGTTACAACAGCACTGAAAGTCCGAAATTACTCCGTTTTTTCTTGTTTTTCTGCATTTATTTATTTATTTATTTTGTCCAATACACAATGAGGGTTTTAGTGAGTATATATCAATACTGTATACACATAGTAAAATACATGATGAAGGTTATAGAGGAGATACTCATAGTAAAATATATCTAAGAAATAATAGAAAAGAAGATATAGGAATAGAATATATAGGAATAGAATATATAGAGTATATAGAATATAGGAATAGAATATATACATACAAATATATATATATTTGACACAAAATGTAACCCTTCCCTGGTACAGAGCTGAAGGGATTGGATACTGTAGCCTAGAGGATAATTCTCTGCCTTACAAGGCAAAGGTTGCAGGTTCAAGTCCCAGTGGGTATAGCTAGCTGATGAGGCCAAAATAAGGCCGAAATAGATCTATCCTAGTCTCCCTTAATTTTCAAATTCAGCTTAAACATGTGACACATACAGATAGAATTGTCGGCTATCAATAAAATTAACTGCCTTGGAAATGGCCCTGGGTTGGGCCGAGAGGCAAAAAAGGAGCTGTGATGTTCGTTCAATATACCAGGGTGATTCGACACAAAATGTAACCCTTCCCTGGTACAGAACTGAAGGGATTGGATACTGTAGCCTAGAGGATAATTCTCTGCCTTACAAGGCAAAGTTGCAGGTTCAAGTCCCAGTGGGTATGGCTAGCTGATGAGGCCAAAATAAGGCCGAAATAGATCTATCCTAGTCTCCCTTAATTTTCAAATTCAGCTTAAACATGTGACATATCTATATATATACATATACATATAGGAATAGAATATACCAATGAAAGAATAGAAGAAGACATATAGGAGATATAGGAGAGCAATAGGATAGGGGACGGAAGGCCCTCTCGTGCACTTGTACTCGCCCCTTATTGACCTCTTAGGAATCTGGATAGGTCAACCGTAGATAATCTAAGGGTAAAGTGTTGGGGGTTTGGGGATGACACTATGGAGTCCGGTAATGAGTTCCACGCTTCGACAACTCGGTTACTGAAGTCATATTTTTTACAGTCAAGTTTGGAGCGGTGAATATTAAGTTTAAATCTGTTGTGTGCTCTTGTGTTGTTGATACAAAATACATTATTTTGACTTTTTTCTGAACCATTCTTTCCTAGTCATTCTATGCTTCTGTAATACTTTTTCTTTCTTTATATATGATCTCTTATTGAATTGTAATAGTTTTCTTTAAAAAAAAAGAAAATATTTCCCCCCAACAGACAAAATAAATAAGAACCAGTGCACAATCAGCTGGGCATTTTTTCTTCATTTTATAATTGCTGTAGCCTTTCACATTAGCATTAATAAACAAGGCTCATTTTGGCCTGGGAACCTCAGAGGGCATTGCTAGTGATCTTCTAACATGACCAAAGTAGTTGTAGTGAATATTTGTGTGTGCGTGGGGGGGGGGGGGAAGGTTACTATTGGACAGAGGATTAAAGGAACAAATTGGAACTTCAAGCTTTGCAGATGTTTAAAGCATCCACCTCACCTTTTAAAATTCCTCCAGTGAGAGAAAATACTTAAATCTCTTTCAGCTTTGGATATTCCATTCCTCAAGCCCCATAAATGACCCCCCCCAAAAAAAAATTGGCATATGTCCGCTCATATTCCAGAGATACATGGATTTTCATCTGTCCTGGGGTCAGAGATTTACTTAAGTCCCTTAGAATTGAATTTTTCTTTACAGTAGTGAACTGCCCTAAAGCAGTCTCAACTTGGTATCTTGCAAGTATCTTACACCACATCTCTCATCCTCTCCCAGACACGGCCAGAATAGAAAAGCTGGAAAACTATTTTTGGAAGAGTGCTTCAAAGGTTTCTACCAACGCTCCTGCCTATTCCTCGAATAGAAATCAGACCATTAAAATGTACTAAGGTTGTGTGAAGAGTTCCAAACAAGCAATTATTCTGGAGTTATATTAACAAGCAATATTGAACAACACTGCTTTCTAATCAAAAAGTCACCAGCCTGAATTTGCCATTAATCCTTCCAGGTGAGTATTATGCACTCACTTAAGATCAGAGCATACAAGGCACTGCACTACATTGTTGCATGACAAAATGGCCATGCCAAATGGAGATTATACTGTATAATTACAATCCAGCACATCTGGAAAGCATCAAATTGGGGAACGTAGCAGAATTTTTTTTATTAATGAAAAGGTTGAATCCACATGAAGTCAAGCAAGAAGAACCTATGCACAAAAGATGAGCAGATTTGCTATAATACAAGAAAATGCTGATGTTTTTCCCCCCGTTCTGAATCTGATTAATGGATAACGTAGGTCTGTGTTTCTCAACCTTGGAAACTTTGACTTGATTCTCTGGATTTCAATTTCTACAATTCTTAGCAAAGGCCATCCTATCTGGAAGTTAAATTTCTTAACATCTTCAATGCTAAGAAAGATTGCTGTAGATAGACTGTTAAGCAAGAATCCAAGTGGAAGACACAATGCACAGTCCCTAAAAACAGCACTGCAGGCAGACTACCTGGTTAACATATACATTGTGCAAAGCCCTTGTTTTTAGACCAAATCCAAATCTACATAACTCAATCCAGTTGCTCATTAACCTTTTACTGGATACTAATGGTAGAACAAGATTTAGACACAGGAATATTTATATCCTGCCTTTGTCCTTTTCATAAGTAACTCAAGGCAGTGAACATACCCAATACTTTCTTCTCATTTCCCTACAACCATCACCCTGTGAGGTGGATTGGGCTCAGTGTGGGTGTGGCCCAAAGTGATTCAGCCAAATGAGTAATGGCTATTACAGTTAGGTCATTGTAACCATCATTCATCATCAGCCCAATTTATCTTTTAATATATTTTAAATCAAATATCTTTTAAGAGTTTTGCTACGTACAGTATATTAAACGTCAGCTTCTTCAATAACATCTCTGAGAAGCTGCAAATGACTCCATAGCAGTGATGGTGAATCTATGGCACAGGTGCTACAGGTGGCATGTAGAACGGTATCTGCTGGCACGCGAGCCATTTCCCCAGCTCAGCTTCAATGTGTATGTGTGTGCCGGCTAGATGATTTTTGCCTGTCACAGAAGCTCTGGGAGGGCATTTCTGGCTTCTGGAAAGCCTGCAGGGGGATGGGGGGGGGCATTTTTTACCTTCCCCTGGCTCCAGAGAAGCCTTTAGAGCCTGGGGAAGGTGAAACATGAGCCTACTGGGCCCACCAGAAGTTGAGAAACAGGCCATTTCCAGTCTCCAGGGGGTGGGGGAAGGCGTTTCGCCCTCCCCAGGCATTGCGTTATGGGTGTGGGCACTCGTAGATGCACGATAACGCACATGCATGCTTTATTGGCACATGAGGGAAACAAGGTTCGCCATCACTGCTTTATAGAAAACAGTCTGCCTCCATTCCATGGCTGAATCAATGTCCCTGATTTCAGCTGTTTGGGCTATTTGCTAAAGAGACCATTCAGCAACTTACATGGTCCAACAAGGATGCTGTTTCTCGCCCAAGGTCTGACTATTCACCCTTTCCTTTTATTTCCCAAACATAGCACAGAATGACTGAGTTTCTTACCAAGTAAAAGAACTGTTCAAGCTGGAGCAATGCCTGCTCTGCACCCAGTTTGATCTTTATCCGAGAATGCTGGTAGGCTCGACTACAGAGCTTCATCGACAAGGAACTCAGGCGCCTGTAGTAACTTGGCTCTCCTTCCTGATTTTCAAGAGAGGCTGCTCCAGAGCGGTCCGAAAATGCAATGGCAACTAAACAAACAACAATTAAATCAAAAGAGATCCCCATTCACAATCCCTGAGCTAATATTATCAGTCAGTTCATTTCACAAATAACATTCCTCACAACTAAGTTTTCGAGAAATTTGAGCTAGTACAGTGATCCCTCGATTAGTGTGGTCTCGATTAGTGCGAAACGCTATACCACGGTTTTTCAAAAAATAATACATTTAAAAATAGTCCGCATTTTTTTTTCTATACCATGGTTTTTCCCGCCCGATGACGTCATACGTCATTACCAAACTGACGTCGGCCAATCAGCTTTGAAATTGCAAAGAAAAGCTTTGGAACTGTTGGAACTGTTGGAACTTGTTAAGACTTGTTGGAAGATGGCTCCTAAATGTTGCACGCGGAGCGGAGGCGGCGACGCTAAAAAGAGCAGGAGGATACTCACAATTAAGGAGAAAATTGAAGTTTTGGACATGCTGAAAGAGGGACGCTCTTATGCAGATGTTGGTCGGCATTATGGGATCAACGAATCGAGTGTGCGATCCATTCGGAAAGACGAAAAGAAGATAAGGCAAAGTTCTCTGATGACATTCAACAAGGCTGCAAAAAGAATGGTGATGCCTAGAAACAAACGCCTTATGAAGATGGAAGCTGCTTTGTCCGTGTGGGTACAAGACTGCCGCAAAAAGAGCATTGCTTTGGATACCAACACCATAAGGACAAAGGCACAGCAACTGTACAACCGTCTTGCAAACACAGAAGGAGGCGATGCAGATGAGGGAAACGCAGGTGAGGGCTGGGTTTTTTTATTCTGTCATTATTTAAGTGCTTTTTAAGAAAGGAAGGAGGGAGGGAAGGAAGGAAGGAAGGAGGGAGGGAAGGAGGGAGGGAAGGAAGGAAGGGGGGAAGGAAGGAGGGAGGGAAGGAAGGAGGGAAGGAAGGAGGGAGGGAGGGAAGGAGGGAGGGAAGGAGGGAGGGAAGGAGGGAGGGAAGGAAGGAGGGAAGGAAGGAAGGAGGGAGGGAAGGAAGGAGGGAAGGAGGCGGGCATTCTAAACGCCGAGAAGCTGTTGCCGCCAGCGCTGCTGCAAGAGGACTCGTGCCCCAAGAAAGCCGGTGAGAGGGGCGAATCGGGCGGACGGGGGTAGCGGCGAGGAGGCTGGAGGCGCTGTGTGGGTGGCCGACATTAAAAACAACCATTGCCAGCCTCCGCACTTTCGTCGCTCCCCGGCTCCTCCATCTGCGCATGCGCGGCCATGGAAAAAGGGTGCGCATGCGCAGATGGTGTTTTTACTTCCGCACCACTATACCGCGGAAAATCGATTAGTGCGGGAGGTCTTGGAACGTAACCCCCGCACTAATCGAGGGATCACTGTAGTCACTTTATTCCTCAAATAAATCCCCCTTGATTAAGCTTTGGGGAAATCTGAGCTATACTTCGAATAACAACAAAAAAAAGAGATTTCAACCCCTCTCCCTCATTGTTAATAATATTTAATTGAGGAAGTGAGGGGATTATTTTAGCACATGTACTACAATTTGGTGAGGAACCACAAAAAGAGATCAGCTTTGGCCCAGACTCCTTTTCACTGCCCTCCCTTCCCCAGCACTACACTATTATTACATTTTAGTGTAGCGAACCTAACCTTTATGCCGTGTAAAAATAAGATCCATAGGCTTTGTGAAACTGTTGTACAACCCTTTTGGTGGAGATGGGTAGGTGTATACATTTGATCAATAAATAAACTGATCTGTTCCAGGCTCCCTATCAATCATCTGCCACACTTTAGGACAGTGTTTCTCAACCTCAGAACTTTTAAGATGTGTGGTTTCTAACTCCCAGAATTCTGTGGGATGCTGGCTAGGGAATTCTGGGAAATGTAGTCCACAATCAGAAAAATTGCTGAGATTAAGAAACACTGCTTTAGAATGTTTTTTGTAAAGTCAGAGCCTTCATTTCATAAGCCTGATAAGCGTGTACTTTTGTTTGCTAAAATGTGACCCAATTTTTTTAAAAAAGTAAAGCATTTCATTTTTGGTGACCTTACCCCAAAATTGAATGGCCGATGAGTGATAGTGATGACTTGTTATGGCCTTGAACTTTTTAGATTGGGGGTTAGAAATGCCCATGCCTTTCATTTAGGTTAGGTGACAATAGGTTTTCAATAGTCTCCATAACAGAGGAGAAATAACAGATACTCTTTCCACTAAAGTCTTCAACCTAACCTTTACATAGGTCTTAAAATCAGCTGTAGGAAGGAGGATCAGCTGGAAAGATGATCGATAGAGGGATTTGGAAGAAATGGGCTTAGGTTAAGTCATGGATGATCGAATATGGTTTGTTGAATAAGCCACAAATACTGGCTCATCATATCAGTTGGGTCTTTCAGATTTCACATCACTCACTGACCAGCAAGAGCTCTCTAGGCAAGAGATTTTCAGAATTAACAGCACTCAATTTTAACAAAAATGAGCTACAAAATATTAGATTCCGTGGTTTTTAAAAATAACTAATCTAATCTGTTTAGCATAGCTAAGTCCTTGGAGAAGGGTGGCATACAAGTCTAATAAATAATAATAATAATAATAATAATAATAATAATAATATTTATTTATTTATTTATTTATTTATTATTTATTACTTAGATTTGTATGCCGCCCCTCTCCGAAGACTCGGGGCGGCTCACAACACGTGGAAACAAATCATAAATAATCTAACAAATTTAAAATTCAAAGATTTAAAAGACCCCATATACTAACAGACATACACACAAGCATCCCATATATAAATTAAACATGCCCAGGGGAAGATGTTTCAGTTCCCCCATGCCTGACGGCAAAGGTGGGTTTTAAGGAGTTTACGGAAGGTAGGGAGAGTAGGGGCAGTTCTAATCTCCGGGGGGAGTTGGTTCCAGAGGGCCGGTGCTGCCACAGAGAAGGCTCTTCCCCTGGGGCCCGCCAACCGACATTGTTTAGTTGACGGGACCCGGAGAAGGCCCACTCTGTGGGACCTAATCGGTCGCTGGGATTCGTGCGGCAGAAGGCGGTCTCGGAGATATTCTGGTCCAATGCCATGAAGGGCTTTAAAGGTCATAACCAACACTTTGAATTGTGACCGGAAACTGATCGGCAACCAATGCAGACTGCGGAGTGATGGTGAAACATGGGCATACCTAGGTAGGCCCATGACTGCTCTCGCAGCTGCATTCTGCACGATCTGAAGTTTCCGAACACTTTTCAAAGGTAGCCCCATGTAGAGAGCATTACAGTAGTCGAACCTCGAGGTGATGAGGGCATGAGTGATTGTGAGCAATGAGTCCCGGTCCAGATAGGGCCGCAACTGGTGCACCAGGCGAACCTGGGCAAACGCCCCCCTCGCCACAGCTGAGAGATGTTTTTCTAATGTGAGCTGTGGATCGAGGAGGACGCCCAAGTTGCGGACCCTCTCTGAGGGGGTCAATAATTCCCCCCCCCCCAGGGTAATGGACGGACAGATGGGATTGTCCTTGGGAGGCAAAACCCACAGCCACTCCGTCTTATCCGGGTTGAGCTTGAGTCTGTTGACACCCATCCAGGCCCCAACAGCCTCCAGGCACCGGCACATCACTTCCACCGCTTCGTTGACTGGGCATGGGGTGGAGATGTAAAGCTGGGTATCATCCGCATATTGATGATACCTCACCCCATGTCCTTGGATGATCTCGCCCAGCGGTTTCATGTAGATGTTGAATAGCAGGGGGGAGAGGACCGACCCCTGAGGCACCCCACAAGGGAGAAACCTAGGAGTCGACCTCTGACCCCCCACTAACATCGACTGCGACCGGCCAGAGAGGTAGGAGGAGAACCACTGAAAAATAATAATAATAATACCTCCCAATGCTTACTTCTGACATATTTTCAATATTGTATATCTTTACTAGGCCAGCATATGCATTCTTGGTCTACTTTTCCTAGCTAATGACTTTCAGATGTTTTAAGCTTTACTCAAATGAATAAGTTTTTAAAACTGAATGAATGAAATAAGAAATGCTGTTAGTTGGTTAACTATCTCAGCTATTGTATACATTTACTTTTGGATTAAAAAG
The DNA here is from genome assembly GCF_031021105.1 of Erythrolamprus reginae. Lineage (NCBI taxonomy): Eukaryota > Metazoa > Chordata > Lepidosauria > Squamata > Dipsadidae > Erythrolamprus > Erythrolamprus reginae. The sequence continues at coordinate 232,870,745 of NC_091951.1, read as the reverse complement.
TTAACTGTTTTATGGTTTTAGAATTATATGCCATCCAGAGTCACTTGGCAGAGATAGATAGCTGTAGAAATAAAAGAAGTAAATAAATTTACAGGTCAAACTTATTAAAAATGTGGATAATCAAGAGAGGGAACCGCATAGTCTTACAAAAATTCCTCATCCGCGATTGGCAGAAAGTGCTCTAATAAGTCATCCGATTTGAAGATAATCTTGTCAACACTACTGGCCATCATCTGTGCCATGTCGATATCCATAATGGTGTCCACAGCACTCCTCGCTGAACACAACATTACTTCCACGCTCTCCGCGGCAGCTTCGATGCTTACATCTAGCATGGTATCCATAATGTCCTTTACTTCAGTTAATTTGGTATAAATAGATTCAATGGCATTTGTCATGATCTGGCAGTGAAAATTCAAAAACAGAAGAATGAAGAAAATCGACAGAATTAAGCACCAGCGCATATATACTGTATCTTCCTCTATAAATTTGGGTTACTGTGTTCCCCCAAAGTAAGACCCTGTATTATATCGTTTTGAACCCTGAAATAAGCGTTTGGTCTTATTGCCAATCACTCAAAAGCCCGACTATCAGGGGATGTCTTATTTTGGGGAAAACAGGGTATGTGTTGTTTTTGCATCCAATTTCAATTTTATTTCTTCAGTTTGCTTTTAGTGCAGCAATTACCTTTAAAAAACAACAATAACAAATATACAGATAGTCCTCAACCTAAAACCACAATTGAGCCCAAATTTCCATTAACTAAGCAAGGCAGTTAAGTGAGTTTTGTCCCATTTTACATCTTTTGCCAGAAAAGTTAAGCAAATTATGTAGTTGTTAAGTGAAACTGACAATGACATTGTCAGATGTCAGCTGGTAAGATTAGAAATTGTGATCACACAAGACACAGACAGTGCAACTGTCATCTTGTTGTATCCTTGTAAATAGTTTGGTTCCGTGTGAAAATGCTGTCTGAGCGAGAATCAGGAAGTCGCTCCTGATTGGCTCAGACACGGCTGCTCTCTCTCTGGCGGGAACCGCAAATGCATAAAAGGAGCGGTTTCTCCCAGGTAGAGCAGACGGTATCCGCTGATTGTCACTTACCTTTAAGAGCTGAATAAAGGAACCGTCTTTCACCCAGCCCTGTCTCTGGGTTTATTTCACTGGCGACGACGGACGGAAGAACCACGCGTGCAAAATGAACAACCTTCAAATCGGCCGGGCTCCTGAGTTCTTCGACCCGGAGAAATCGTCCTGGGACGCCTACATAGCCAAGTTCGAGATCTTCCTCGAGGCCGCGGGAATAAGGGACGCCGACGCCAAACGAAAACGGGCCATCTTCCTGAACTACTGCAGCCCAGAAATATTCGATCTCGCCCAGACTCTCACCGACCCGCTTCCAGCCAAATCCGTCGCTTGGGACGTTCTGCAAACCAAGCTCGCGAGCCATTTCAAGCCAACGAAACCAGCCGTCGTTTTCCGGCACCAATTTTCAAGAATGGCTCAGCTCGAATCGGAATCCATCAACCAATTCGCAACGCGACTTCGAACGGTGCTTGCAAAATGCAAGTTTGATAACCCGGAAGCTCGCCTCACTGATGCCTTAATTTTCGGCATGAGAAATGCCGTGGTCCGGAACAAACTCCTCACCGAAGACGAACCGTCTCTCCAGGCAGTAATCAAGCTGGCACAAACCGCAGAGGTCGCCGACGCTGCTGCCAAAGAACTGAAGGAGCACGACAAGCGAGAAGTCATTGCCAAGATCGACTCCACATTTTCCCGCGCTGAGGCCCCAGATGACCTCAGCACACCAGCCCTCGACGAGGACAGCTGTTTCCTGCTGCAACAGGACCGGCCGAGACAACCCAGGTACCCTCGCCCCCTGCGCCGGCTGCCGAGGAAACCATCCGTGCCAACGATGCCCTTTCCGGGACGCCATTTGCCGCCGCTGCAACCGACGCGGCCATATCGCCGAAGCCTGCAGAGCACCTTTGCCTGAGGAAGCCTTCTCCACTCCTCGTCCTCAGCCTTTCCAGAATCAAACATCTCAACCGCGTGAAAACTGGTCCTTCCAGTTTTCCGGCTGCAAGAACTACTCAACCGCTAACCGCGACTACTCAAGAGGTAACAATCAATTTTCCGTGAATAACACGGCAAAAAAAATGGGGGCAAGATTGTAATTTCAGTGCTTTTAAACAACAAACCATGCTCTATGGAACTTGATACAGGGTCTAAATACACCATTATGCTGTGGGAAAAGCTTATAATGTACATGCCTAGCCTCTCAAAATCTGAGCTGTTACAAACCTCATTGGTAATTAGAGATTTTCAAGGGGGAATAATTCCTGTTCTAGGCCAAGTGAATGTACCTATTATGTTTAAGAATGTTAAATGTACCCTGCCTATGATTGTTGTTACAGGGGCTAGACACTCTCTCTTGGGGTTGGCTTGGATGGAACCTTTGGGAATTGAGATTTCTGGTATTTGTACTGTTAACTCTGATAGCATGCCTAACTTCTTACAAGAATTCCTGGAAGTGTTTAGCCCCACCTTGGGATCGTATAAAGGGCCTCCTATCTCATTTTCTATTGACCCCAAGGTCCCTCCTGTCCGGCTCAAACCTCGCAGGGTACCCCTTCCGCTCCTCCCCAAACTTGACCTACAGCTGGATAAGCTCATAAGCCAAGGCATTTTAGTTCCTGTAGAGCAGGGGCCATGGGAAACACCCATAGTTACGCCTCTGAAACCAGATGGCTCTTTAAGGGTTTGCGCTGACTATAAATCTACGCTCAACAAAGCCCTCCAACATCACCCTTACCCCATCCCTGTGGTACAACAGCTCCTTCACTCCCTGGGGGAAGGGAAAGTGTTCGCAAAAATCAATTTAGCCCAAGCTTGCCAGCAGCTCCCTGTCGATGAACCGACAGCACGCGCACAGACAATTGTCACCCACAGGGGTGCCTTTAAATGTACCAGATTACAATTTGGAGTAAGCATAGCCCCAGGGATTTTTCAAAGCATAATGGAACGGTTGTTATCAGGGATTAAAGGGGCCATTCCCTACTTTGATGACATCTTAATTGCAGGGGAAAACCAATTGCAACTCAACAAAAGAATAAGGGAAGTGCTACAGAGGTTGCAAGATAAAGGGCTAAGAATCAAACCTGACAAATGTGTGTGGGGAACCAGCAGTGTGGAATTTTTAGGATATAAAATCGATGGGGAAGGCATCCACCCCACTACTGAAAAATTGAGAGCCATTAGGGAAGCCCCAGAACCATAAAATAAGACAGAATTGCAAGCTTTTTTAGGCCTTCTTAACTTTTACTCTGTTTTTTTAAAACAGAAGGCAACAGCAGCAGAGCCTCTACACCGTTTGCTTCAGAAAGAAACCCCTTGGACATGGGGGAGAACTGAGCACGAAGCTTTTGTACAAATAAAGCAGTTGCTAACTTCTAAAAGTGTAGTAGTCCAGTATAGCACCTCACTACCCATCAGGCTTACGTGCGATGCGTCCCCATATGGCGTGGGAGGGGTCTTGGCACACGTTTTGCCAAATAATACAGAGGCCCCAATTGCCTTCTTTTCCAGAACAATGACCAATACTGAGAGAAATTACAGCCAACTAGATAAGGAGGCTCTAGCATTAGTGGCGGGGGTGAAGAAATTTCATAATTATCTCTTTGGCAGGAGTTTTGAATTGGTTACCGACCACAAGCCTTTACTAGGCCTCTTAGCCCCCAACAAACCTACTCCCCCATTTATGTCTCCAAGGTTAATCAGATGGGCCCTTTTTCTCTCAGGATACCAGTACGAGCTCATTCATAAAGGGGGTAAAACCATCAACCACGCAGATGGTCTCAGTAGGTGCCCCATGGCAGAGTTAGTAGAGGACCCTGCCCCGTCTGCTGATGTCCTAATGATAGAACTCGAAGACAACCCACTAACAACTGCAAGGGAGGTGGCTGCACACACGCAGCAAGACCCAATTCTAAAAAAGGTGGTAAACTGTGTACTTAAGGGGTGGCAGAATGACTCTGTGGAACCTGAATTATGTGATTTTAAAACCAAAAGACTGGAGTTGTTGTATGTTAAAGTTTGCCTGTTGTGGGGTGATAGGGTAATCATTCCTGGAAGCCTAAAGACCAAAGTACTCACAATGTTAGATGTGGGCCATCCTGGGATTGTCAGGATGAAAGGTTTAGCGAGGGGGCACTTATGGTGGCCAGGTTTGGACACTGATATTGAAAAGTGGGTAGCCAAGTGTGATCCATGCCAAGAGTCGCATTTCAATTCCCCTCAGCTATTATGATTTATGTATGGTTTATGTGGGTTGTATGATTGTTTTTTTATTATAAGAATTTTAAATACTGTTTTTAATATTGGATTTCTAGTCTGTATATTGTATGTTGTGAGCCGCTCCGAGTCTTTGGAGACGGGCGCCATACGATTCTCCGTGATAATTGGAGTCAGACTTCAGATAGGGTTTTCCTTGTCCAATCACATTGAGGACTGAGCCTGTCAATCAAAATAGCATGATATACATATCTGCCTACGATGTAATATCTCCAGTTTGTCACTCAGTCCTCCATGAGGAAGGACGTGGAATTCCTGGAACCAACTCCCCCCAGAGATTAGAATTGCCCTCACCCTCCTCGCCTTTCGTAAACTTCTTAAAACCCACCTCTGCCGTCAGGCATGGGGGAACTGAGATATTCTTTTCCCCTAGGCCTTTACAATTTACACATGGTATGTCTGTATGTATGTTTGATTTTTATAATAAGGTTTATTTTTAGTTATTTTACTATTGGATTGGATTGTTACATGTTGTTTTTATCATTGTTGTTAGCCGCCCCGAGTCTACGGAGAGGGGCGGCATACAAATCCAATCAATCAATCAATCAATCAATCAATCAATAAATTTTAAAAATTAAATAAATAAATTAAATAAATAAATTCCTATCTGACTGCTGATTAATAGGTAGAAAAATTTTTTAACACTACAAGAGTTTCTTCTGCTATTATCTCATCATAATTTACTGTATTTTTAACTTGACTGCAATATTTTACCTCAGTAACCGGACCGCTTGTCACAGACTATTTCTCAAAGTCAGCTCAGGACAGTAATCCAGCCATGCTGATCACAAAGGGCTTGCCCGATCATTTTATACTATCTCCTAGCTGGTATTTGTTTTTCCGCTCTACAAGGTGATTACCAGAGCTTGCTCCAGTCACCAGATTTTAAATTTCCCGCTCATGTCCACCATCTTACAGGCGCTGGGGCTTGCAGCCGTGCCAAACCCCCTCCCCCCCAAAAAAACAAAAACAATGGCTTCAGACTTTGTTATCCAGCCTGTCAGCAGATTAGAACCGATTAGGAGGTTCCGCTCCAGACGCCTGATGGACCCTGAGAGCTTTCAGAAGGCGCTTGGGGTTTTACCAGATTCGCTCGTCCACAGCTCGGCAGAGTCTCTTGCTGAGGCCTGGAACAAGGCTGCAGCGGAGGCTCTTGACCGAATGGCGCCACTGCGACCTCTCTGTGGCACTAGACCCCGTAGAGCTCCATGGTTCAACGAGGAGCTCCGGGAGTTGAAACACCAGAAGAGACGTCTAGAGAAGCGATGGAGGAAGAGTAAGTCCGAATCCGACCGAACACTTGTATGAGCTTTTATTAAGACTTACAAAGTGGCGCTCAAGGCGGCAAGATGCGCGTACCATGCCGCCTTGATTGCATCAGCGGAATCCCGCCCGGCTGCTCTGTTTAGGGTGACCCGCTCCCTTCTAAATCAGGGGGGAGTTGGGGAACCCTTGCAGGGCAGTGCTGAGGAATTTAACTCATTTTTCGCTGATAAAGTCGCTCGGATCCGAGCGGAACTCGACTCCAATTGCATAGCAGTATCGGCTGACAATGAGTCAGTCGAGGTGACTGGGGCTAAACGTCTTTGTCCATCTGTCTGGGAGGAGTTTGACTTGGTGACACCTGATGAAATGGACAAGGCTATTGGAGCTGTGAGTTCTGCCACCTGCTTACTGGATCCGTGTCCCTCTTGGTTGGTTTCGGCCAGTCGAGAGGTGACACGGAGCTGGGTCCAGGAGATTGTCACCGCCTCCTTGGGGAGGGGGTCCTTCCCGGCTCCTTATAAGGAGGCACTTGTGCGCCCCCTCCTCAAGAAGCCTTCCCTGGACCCAGCCGTGCTTAATAACTACCGTCCAGTCTCCAACCTTCCCTTTATGGGGAAGGTTGTTGAGAAGGTGGTGGCGCTCCAACTCCAGCGGTCCTTGGAAGAAGCCGATTATCTAGGTCCCCAGCAGTCGGGTTTCAGGCCCGGCTACAGCACGGAAACTGCTTTGGTCGCGTTGATGGATGATCTCTGGCGGGCCCGGGACAGGGGCTTGTCCTCTGTCCTGGTGCTTCTTGACCTCTCAGCGACTTTCAATACCATCGACCATGGCATCCTTCTGCGCCGACTGGAGGGGTTGGGAGTGGGAGGCACTGTTCTCCAGTGGTTCTCCTCCTACCTCTCCGGTCGGTCGCAGTCGGTGTTAGTGGGGGGTCAGAGGTCGACCTCTAGGTTTCTCCCTTGTGGGGTACCTCAGGGGTCGGTCCTCTCCCCCCTGCTATTTAATATCTACATGAAACCGCTGGGTGAGATCATCCAAGGGCATGGGGTGAGGTATCATCAATATGCGGATGATACCCAGTTGTACATCTCCACCCCATGTCCAGTCAGCGAAGCAGTGGAAGTGATGTGCCGGTGCCTGGAGGCTGTCGGGGCCTGGATGGGTGTCAACAAACTCAAACTCAATCCAGACAAGACGGAGTGGCTGTGGGTGTTGCCTCCCAAGGACAATTCCATCTGTCCGTCCATTACCCTGGGGGGGGGAACTACTGACCCCCTCAGAGAAGGTCCGCAACTTGGGTGTCCTCCTCGACCCACAGCTGACATTGGAACATCATCTTTCGGCTGTGGCGAGGAGGGCGTTTGCCCAGGTTCGCCTGGTGCACCAGTTGCGGCCCTATTTGGACAGGGAGTCATTGCTCACAGTCACTCATGCCCTTATCACCTCGAGGTTCGATTACTGCAACGCTCTCTACATGGGGCTACCTTTGAAAAGTGTTCGGAAACTTCAGATCGTGCAGAACGCAACCGCGAGAGCTATCGTGGGGCTTCCTAGATTCGCCCACGTTTCTACATCACTCCGTGGCTTGCATTGGCTGCCGATCAGTTTCCGGTCACAATTCAAAGTGTTGGTCATGACCTTTAAAGCCCTACATGGCATTGGACCAGAATACCTCCGGAACCGCCTTCTACTGCACGAATCCCAGCGGCCGATAAGGTCCCACAGAGTTGGCCTTCTCCGGGTCCCGTCGACTAAACAATGTCGTCTGGCGGGCCCCAGGGGAAGAGCCTTCTCTGTGGCGGCCCCGGCCCTCTGGAATCAACTCCCCCCGGAGATTAGAACTGCTCCCACCCTCCTCGTCTTCCGTAAACTACTTAAGACCCATCTATACCGCCAGGCATGGGGGATTTGAGACACCTTTCCCCCAAGCTTATTATAATTTATGTTTGGTATGTATGTGCTGTTTGGTTTTTTAATTGATAGGGTTTTTTAGTTTTTTCTTAATATTAGATTTGTGCCTGTACAATATTGTTTTATCGCTTGTTGTGAGCCGCCCCGAGTCTTCGGAGAGGGGCGGCATACAAATCTAATAAATTATTATTATTATTATTATTATTATTATTATTATTATTATTATTATTATTACTGGGCTGAGGAGAGTCTCTACGGCGGATTCACAGGAGATTTCCCAGCAGCCCAAGGAGAACAAAACAACAACAACAACAAAAGCAAAGGCATCACATTCTGAGCGGAAGGCTTCTTTGCCTGTTGTCACCCAGAGCGGGAGAGTGGAGTGACAAAAAGCGTGAACGAGTGTGCAAATCTTTGGAGGATTAGAGGATCATAATTATTCAGATACTTCAGATAATGAGAGCCAAGCCTCAGCAATGGAAGAGGCAGAGTGTCAGGATGAGGCCCTCTCTGCTGATGAAGCTTTTCCAATAGAGCAGCCTACTCCTGCAGGCCTTTTTCCACCAGCCTTATTTAAATCACTTCTCCAGAAGGTCTCTGGCCTCGCCACACCTCCTATCACAGGAACTGGAAACAAAGCTTCTACTTCCCATTCCATATATTGCTGAACAAGTCCAGGCAGTGGCCCTTATTCCAGCTCCTCAGCTGTTCATTGATAACATTCAGAAGCAGTTCACTGTTCCTGTGGCAGACTCAATACCTCCAACTTTTGACAAGAAGCATTTCAATGTAGGTCCTGAGCTAGCAAACTTGCTCAAGCCCCTAACTTATCACCTACAGTTAACAACAATGGCAAAAAAAAGATAGTAAAATGGGGCAAAACTCAATTAACAAATGTCTCACTTAACAGCTGAAAGTTTGGGTTTAATTCTGGTCATAAGTTGAGAACCACCTCTATAACTCATACTAGCTTTCCTAGGGCTAAGATTCCAGGCTTTCCCTCCCATCTGTCCTTCCACTCCCAGCTCCCAAATTTCCAACTTCTCTTCCCTCCAAGAATATAAACAGGAAGGAGGACCCCTGTGTTATTGATTGATGGTTATAAGAGCCAATCAGCATTCACTGAATTTGTGGGTAATAGGAAATGTCCTTTCCCAACACAAGGCCTCCAAATCAGGCCTGAGATGAGAGATGTTGAGATGTGGTCCATGCTGTTTGTCCTCCTGTAATTCCCCCCAGGATGAGACAGCCAGTGTTTTCAATGGTTTGCATCAGGGGTAGGTTCCAACTTCCCTCGCTGCTGGTTCGCATGGGTGCGCTTCGTGGGAGGGCCAGTTCTTTGTGGGCACACATGCACAGTAAGAAAAAAATCCCCTCCCCCCAAAAACCCCAAAGCCAAAAAAAAAAAAAGATGGCCTCCATATGCACAGTACAGGAACTTGGCTTCTGCACATGCTCAGGAGGAAAAACGTTTTTAAAATGTGGGAATTTTTTTTTACTTTTAAAGATGGTGGTGTCCATGGACCGGCACTGACCAATCCAGTTTTGTGACATTATCATGACGGCACCAGCGGGTGGGTACCGGTTCTTGTGAACCAGTACGAACTGGGAGAAACCCACCTCTGGTTTGTACACTTTTTGCAGTGAAGAGAGACACACAAACACAAAAGCCCATAATTAACTATGAGTAGGTTTATGATGGCGATAAAATACCAAGGCAAAACAAAGCAAGGCAACAGGAAGGAATTATTACACCGGTTATTTCCATTTGGGAGCAAATTTTATTTATTTAGACTGGTCTATATCACATACGTGGCATATACATGGATATTGTAATTTTTCATGTTTCACCTGCAGCATCACATGATACTAGATTAGTTAGACCAGCTGGACATGCAAATCCAGATTCTCAATACAAAGTAATGGACTTTCTTAACTTAATTTTGATTTTTCATATTATATGTGCTTACTAGTCAAAATCTTTTAAAAATCAGTTTCTGTGAAAATTTGATGGGCTTAAAAGACAATACATTTCATTAGGGGTTTAACATAGATTTGGCTGCTCCATCTTATTCTTATTTATCTGAAAGGTCTAGCTTAACATTTGTTTTAAATTATTATAGATGTATAGACATTTGGTCCTACCTCAAGGCATTGTTTTAAACCAGGGGTCTCAAACTCAATTTACCTGGGGGCCGCTGGAGGTAGAGGCTGGGTGAGGCTGGGCCACATCAGGTTTTCCCCCAAAAAAGCTCTTACAAAAACATTCCAATGTTATCAAATGTCTTTATTTTTTCATCTTATTTTATGTTAAAAAATTAAAATAAATTAACAAATTCATACAAAAAATAAAAATAAATCAGTAATAAATAAATAAAATGAAAATGATAATAATAATAACAACAACAATAATAATACAGCAGATATAGAAGACTGAAGAAACCACATATACTGTAGTTGCTGACTAGAGAAATGTAATTAGTATTATTGAGATTCAAATGTCTGTATTAATAGTTCTTTAATACTTAACTTTCTGAACATGAATGGAACATTGAACATGAACTGTTTTGAACGTGGCTTCTTCTCCCTACTTCTTGCTGCTAGAGATCTGGCAGCTCTTACTCTTGCATAGCCAAGCCACATTTGGTTTAAGGGAGGAAGCAGTTGAGACCCTCCATGGGCCTTGAAGATGCTCACCAGTAAGTCTGGACCTGTACTTGGATTTGTTAAATGAGAAGCTGGAGGCCGAGGAAGGTTAACAGCTCTTTATTGGCAATCAGGAACAGTTGAAGTGACCAGCTTGCAGGTAGGAAGTGACTGCTGGCTATCGGCTAAATCCGCGCCTTATATACCTTGCTGGCGCGGGGAAAACACGTGAGTTCCTCTTCTTTAAACTTACGCGCCAAGGTTTCCCTTGGCTGCAACTTAAGCCAATCAGCGGTTACCTTTATTTAAAAGTACAAACATAACACCCTTTCCCCCATAGGTTGAACAAACTGTCAATCATTTAGATATGTGACGTAGTCTTGTAACCTGATTGGTGGCTTGCTGACTCGCCCAGACCTGCGCAGTTCAGTTTGCAGGGAGTTGTCCTCCTGGTCGGCTGGGTCCTGTGCTGCTCCGTCCTGGTAAAGATTGTCTTGCCCTATGGACGTAGAAGTGGCCTTTCCAACGCCAGCCGCCAGGGTTCCAGGGCAGCCGCCGCTGGATGCCAAAAGATGATGCGGTGAGTAGTCTGGTTGGTTTTGGTAATTCCCATGCGTTTGATCTACGGGAAAAATGTCATTGTTACTTTGTGTTAACTCACTTGGATGTCGTTTTCTGATTTTGTCTATGTGTCTGCGCCAGATTTTCCCATTGGCCGGTTGGATCGTGTATGATTTGGGGCCGGTTTTCGATTCAATTGTCCCCTCTCTCCAGCGGAGATTTGAGTCAAAGTCTTTTGCATAGACTGGGTCGCCCGTTTTAAAAGTCCGTTCTGGTTCCGTTGTATGCTTATCTTTCCTTTCGGAATACTCTGGGTGAATTCTGTCCAGCTGGGAACGGAGTTTCCTCCCCATGAGAAGTTCTGCTGGACTTTTGTTTGTGCTGGCCGACGGGGTGATGTGCTGGACTAATAGGAATTCGTCCAGCTGCTGTTGCCATTCTCCAGGTGCTGACCGGTGCAGGGCTTCTTTTGCGAACCTCACCATGCATTCAGCCCGGCCATTAGCGGCCGAGAAATGGGGAGATATTAATGCATGTCGGATCCCCCTTTTGGCCAGGAAGACCTCCATTTGCCTGGAGGTTAATTGTGGACCGTTGTCCGAGACGAGCACATCCTGCAGTCCATGTGTTGAGAAAAGTCTCCGCAGCGGCTTTATTGTAGCTGCTGTTGTAGTTGAGGTCATTAAGACAACCTCCAGCCACTTGGAGTATGCATCGACCACAATGAGGAATGATTGTCCCGCTAGAGGTCCTGCGAAGTCTATGTGTATGCGGGACCATGGTCCCTTTGGTGTCTCCCACTCCGTTGGTTTGGTCTTTGGTGGGTCTGGGCGAGTTTGTTGGCATGGGTGACATGTGGCTACCCAGGTTTCTATGTCCTGGTCTAAACCTGGCCACCAAAGGTGGCTCCTGGCCAGGCTTTCATCTTTACCATGCCTGGGTGACCCTGGTGTAACAATTTCAATGCTTTCTTCTGCAGCTGTTTAGGAATTACCACCCTGTCACCCCACAATATGCAATCTCTTAATACATTTAATTCAGTTTGTCTGTTCTTGAATACCTGGCATGTCTCTTTTGGAATCCCCCCCCCTCCGGCCACCCTTTAAGTACCCATTGCTTTACTCGGGATAACAAGGGGTCTATTTCTGTCTCTCTGGCTATTTCCGCTGCCGTTATTAATGGGTTTTCTTGCATTTCTATCAGCAATACATTGGACGCTGGGGCTGGGTCGTGTACTAATTCTGCCTGAGGACACCTACTTAACACGTCTGCGTGCCCAATTTCCTTCCCCCTCCCTGTGCTTAAGTACATAATTATAAGTAGCTAAAAAGATCATCCAACGGGTCATTCTCGGAGACAGAAATGTGGGGGTCTGCTTATCTCCTGCTAAAATGCCTAACAATGGCTTGTGGTCCGTAATCAATGTAAAAGAGTGGCCAAACCAATATCCATTGAAGCGTTTAATGCCTGCAACTGAAGCTAATGCCTCCTTATCTAATTGAGAGTAATTCCTTTCTGCAGGTGAAAGGGTTTTAGAATAAAACGCAAATGGGGCATCTGCGCGGGGAAAACAGACGTGAGTTCCTCTTTTTTAAACTTTCGCAACAAGGTTTCCCTTGGCCGTGACTTAAGCCAATCAGCGGTTACCTTTATTTAAAAGTACAAACATAACAGGATTTATTGAAGTTCAAGGTAGAGAAGAGCTTTTCGCACAAGTATGTGCTCCCAAAAAGACACATGGTCCACTTGAACATTTGGGAAAGCTCAGGGAAGCTGGGGGGGCGATTCTGTCAAAAATTGCCCGAGCTTGTCTGCTTTTCCACTCACCTCCCTGAACTTGGCTTTGAGTTCAGAGTTGCACTGCAGGTCAATGAGCGCCATTTGAAGCACAGGAGGGGTATCCTGCACATCAAAGGAGAAGGGGTTCCCAAAAATTTGAAATGTTGCTCTGTGCATCTTGAAGTCTGCAAATGTGTGATCAAATTCCTCCTGTAGCTTCAAAATGACATCCACATACTCCTCACCACTGAATGGTGTGCCTGCATCCATGAGTGCCTTGCATGCTGGGAAATGGCAAATGTTTGTCTGAGAAAGCTGGGCTTTCCATAACATACGTTTTGTAGAGAATGCTCTCACATTGTCATAGGCAGCACTGACAAGTTGCCCCTGGCCTTGTAACTTTTTGTTCAGTACAGTAAGCTCATGTATTGATATCAACAAAAAAAGCTAAGTCCATAAGCCATTTTGTATCACTTGGCGCAGGAATAGCAATCCCATCTTTCTCCACTTCCGCTCTCAACTCAAAAAATCTCTTCAATATGTTTCCCCTGCTGAGCCAACGTACCTCGGTGAAGTAGAGCACATCCCCATATTCTGACTCCATTTCCTCTAAAGAAGCCTGAAACCTGTGCTTTAAGCCCCTGGATCTGATACGCCTCAGCATGTTTAGTTGTGTAATGACATTTCAAATTGTATTCCTTGTGCAAATAAGACACGTGCTCATCACCAACCTTTTTTCTTCACTGCAGGCTTTGAAAAAGACATGTTTAGGGCTGTCTTATATATAATTGCCCCCCGGAGGCGGAGTAAAGACGCTGAGACATATATTGTGGATTAATTAAGGGTCATTTATTAATTAGCATAAATTTAAATAACTTTAAATAAATTTAAATACGTAACTTTGAATATTTAATTCAAAACAAACTAAGGACCTGCAGAGCCAAACTAACGGGGCGGAAATTCCTAAATAACTAAATACGCCACACCCCCTAACCAATCCAGTCCGCACCGTCAGTGTGGAATAGGCGAAAAAACGGCCGCCTCTAAAGGGGAGGCCGCAAAAAATTCCTATTCTGCCCCAAAGGCGACCTCCTTATGACACACTGTTGATAGCGGAGGGTGGGCGGGTGTTCGCTCCAATTGCCGCAATGCGGAGGTCCCTTCCGGATCGCCCTTAAATTATTAGTTTTGCTTTGCAGAGTCACTTAAAAACAAAACAGAAAGACCAACTTTAAACCACATTTCGGGGGGGGGGGGGGTTAGGAAAGCAACTCAGGTTAGTCATACATACCTCAAAGCCAAGGATAAAGCCACTTCTGGCCTCAGTGGTCTTTATATACCTATGAAAACATGAAAAGGCAGAGGCGGGCTATCATTGACTGACAGTTCCGAAAAGCAATCAAAAGCTTCTTCCACTGCTGAATGGGAGATAAGGAAAATTGTGTTAGGAAAGACAATGGTTTTAACAACCCACAATCAGGTTGATTAAGAATTATGTTAACTAGAATTAAAAACATCCAGAGAAGCCGATGCTAGAAAAGGTAGCTATAAATTTATAGTAACCATATCTGTCCTTTATTAAAAAGGGCAATCTTTTATTTTTTAAAAAAAACCCTGTCCTTTAGATTTATTAAAAAATTAATCATTATTCTAGGTCTTGCTCTTTTATTTTTCTTCATTCTACAGAGTTGTAAACACAAAGAATTAAATGTTTGTATTCTTATGAACCTCTTTCAGATTTATCCCTTTTGGGGATTATACTTTATTTTTTTCCAAGGTGTAGGTTCCTTTCCTGGTGTAGGTCGTCTCTGATTTACAACCAGTTTAATAGCCATTCAAAATTATAATGTACTCAGTTATCGCATGGTCAGATGATTGCATTTTGTGTGCCTGGCAGCCAAACTTGCATTTATGACGGCTTGCAATGGCCCATGGTCATGTCATCACATTTGCAACACTTTTTGCCAATGGCAAAACCGCCCACTGGTTAAAACGGATTTGCACTTACGACCACTTGTTTTGCTTAATAATCACAATGACTTGCTTACGGATGGTCATAAAAACAGTTGTAACATTAAATCTTATCAAATAGTGACTCAACTTATGACTGCGGTACCTTAACAACTGATATTCAGATCCTTATTATAGTTGTAAATTTTGGACTACTGACCGTCCTATTTCATTAGTATTTCATTATCCTATTAGATTTCTTTGTGCCTTTGTTTCTTTAGTGTTATGCAGCTTAGCTATTTATCATTGCTGTATCTTTCTTTAGTGTTATGTAGGTTGGCTATTTATCATTGCTGTATCTTCTTGCTGTGAGATTCCGGATGCTGCGCATGTGGAGCAACCGTAATCTCGTGCGCAGACGTTCTTCCAGCAGCAAAAATTCTGTGCACGCATGGAATCAAAACCCAAGTGATTTTAGCTGCCAGAATTGCTTAGGTTGTGCGTGCATTGCGCCTGCAAGACCGGCGGCAGTGGAGCGAGACTATGCACTCCATTGCCGCTGCCGGAATAGCGTTTCCAACCATTCTGGGTCCTGCCCATTACTACGTAGCGCAGTCTTTTGGAGTTCCGCATTCCCTGCAGGCTTTTCCCAGCCAACTACCAACTCACCTCTGGAGGTGCCTGGAGCTGGTTCTTCCTCCTTCTGTTGCAGCTCCTGGGGAAGGAAGGAAAGGCTGTTGTTAGTACCAGTTTGCTCTTTCTGTACTTGCCCTCTGCTCTTCCCACGTAGCATATTGGACTCCTTCCTATCTGAGGGGCTCGTCTTCTGGCATTGTTTTGATGCTTTTCTTGGGGTTTTCTTACTAAGGATACTGGAGAAGGCTGCCATTTCCTTCTCCAGTAGACCACATTGTGCCAGCATCCCCCACTAGGACCTGTCTGATTGGGTGGCCCTGCACAGCATAGCTCATTGCTTCATTGAGCTTCGCAAAGCAAGGCATTGATCCCTGAAGAGGGTAGAATACATACCTCTAACTCCTGGAGGAGGCGCTCCAAGCTGTCCGGGGTGTTTCCTTCCAGGCTGCCCAAATTCGCCGGACTGTTCTCTGGAGAATCCTGTGGACGACAATGATCCCATTCTAAATTACCAATCTCATTACTAGGAAGAATTGCCACAATAAAAATGACCATATTACCCAAATTTCTATATTACTTCCAAACAATCCCAATTAAATTAGAAGGAACCTTTTAAAAAAAAAATTAGACAAATTAATATCCAAATTTGTATGGGAAAAAAAGAGACCAGAATTAGACTTAAATGGACACAAGATAGCCCTATGCAAGGCGGACTTGGCTTACCCGACTTCAAACTCTATTACCGAGCAGCAGCCCTAACATGGGTTAAACTTCAAAATACAAGACTACTAGCTTTGGAAGGATATGATATCCAGTCCGGATGGCACAGTTTCATTTGGGACAGCAAATCTACTACACACTCATATTTTAAACACCATCTGATAAGGAAGTCATTAATAGACAACTGGAACTTAATTAGGAAGCAACATTATTTTAAAATACCACTATGGTTCTCAAGCATAGAAGCAATAATTTACCCAAACACTATAAGTCGACAAAAACTATTAAACTATTCACACTTATTAGATAAAGACTCAAAATTAAAAACACGAACACAGCTAAATGAAGAAGGAATAAAAGTGGATTGGTGGTGTTATCACCAAATATCATCTAGATTCCATGTAGACATAAAGAAATATGGAATACAGAAAAACTACACTCCATTAGATAAAATCTTATCAGGACCCCACAAGAAACATTTACAAAATACTCCAAGAACACCAAAACGTGGAAGAAATAGTAAAAGGGAATATGATTGCTTGGGCAAAGAATATAGGTCACACAATACAATTGGACCAATGGGAAAAAATATGGCATACCAATTACAAAATCACAAAATCCACCCCATACAAAGAAAATGCAATAAAAATGTTTTATAGGTGGCATGTGCCCCCTGAAAGGCTAGCAAAAATGTACACCAACCTCAAGCCTAACTGTTGGAAGTGTGGTGAGAAACAAGGTTCATATTTTCATATGTGGTGAACCTGCAGACAAGTTAAAGGAATCTGGCAGAAACTTCAGAAATGGATAAAGGAAATAACTAAGATTGAACTAGAAATGAAACCTGAAATATTTTTGCTTGGCATTATTGAAAATCAGATGAATAAGGAACATTATTACCTAATACAACATCTAATAACATCAACGAGAATAGCTATCGCACAATTTTGGAAGAATGAAAACATGCCAAATGAAAGGAATTTAATAAAAAAAATGTTAGATTGTGCTGAAGCAGATAAACTAACAATGGAACTAAAAGAAAAAGAAAAAACAAAATACTACCAAATATGGGAATAATTTTACATTTGGTTAAATAAAAGAACACCCCTTTATAGTGCTACGAGATAAAGAAACAACTTAAAGAACAATCTTTTTTTTAAAAGTCCATATAGTTTTTTGCTTGGTTTATTTGATAAGAACTTACGACATAAGAGTTCAACTATAACAACATACAACTCAAACCACTGGTCTTAACACCGCCAAGAATTTTTTTTTTTTTTTAAAGAGAGGACGCTGTCAACAGTCTCTACTACAGGAGAAGAGAAGAAATATATCTCTTGCTTGTTTTTTCTGTTCTCTGTATTTTATGTAAATGTACTGTTTGTCGTTATTGTCTTATTATATACACAGTGGTATCACGGTACTCGACCACAATTCGTTCCAAAAGTGTGGTCGAGAACCGATTTGGTCGAGTACCGAATTTATTTATCCCATAGGAAATAATGGAAATGGATTTAATTGGTTCCCAGCCCCTGTTAACTCTCTGAGAACCAATTAAATCTATTTTCTTTATTTCCAATGGGATAAATAAATTCGGTACTCCAAGCTGCAGGAAGTGTGGGGGCTGCTGCAATCCCAGCAGCTTCAGGGGGCCGAGGAGCTGTATAAGAGCTCCAAGCTGCAGGAAGGGTGGGTTCAGATACTGAAGCAAATTTTTGCTGAAAATTTTATTCGTTATCCGAAATGTACGAGAACCAAAGCGTTAGAGTACCGAGGTACCACTGTATGTAAATAAAAATTATTTTTTTAAAAAAAGAATACATACCTCTAATTCCTGGATGAGGCGTTCCAAGCTGTCCGGGGTGTCTTCGTCCAAGCTGCCCAAATCAGTGAAACTGTCCTGAGAATCCTGTGGACGACAATAATCCCATTCTCCATTAAGGACACCAGTCCCTGCTGATTTGTGGCAAAGGAGCCATTGGCACCAGAGCTTGGGGGCATGTGGCTAACCTAAGTACCATCTCCCAAGGGCCGGGTGTCCCCCTGCTCCGCTGCCCAGAACGCTCCAGCACAGCTCGGTCAGGTTAGGAGAACTAACTAGGGGGACTCCACCCCTCCCCAACTGAGAACACTTTGTCTTACTTACCCAAGGGCTGGAGGATCCCAAAAATGAGGCCAGGTCCAGGCTGCTCCCTGACCCCATTTGAGCTGTCATCGAATCCTGCAAATGAAGATATGGAGGCTAAATCCTAAGCTTTCTGCGTCCCAGTAAGATTGAGAAAGGAGAGGGCGCATCAGGCCCTAGGGGCCAACAGCAAGCCTTAAGGTTAGGGCGATGCCTTCAGTCCTGATGGGAGGGGGAGAAAGCTTTACAAGCCTTAAGCTTAGAAGGATATCTACCATAATTTCTCCCCCTCCCATCAGGAGTCAAGGCATCGCCCTAACCCTCTCACCCTCTGCCCCCCTGCCAAGGGTTTCTTACCTCCGAGGGCTCTCGCTGCCAGATCGTATAGGTGGTGTCTCTGGGGGAAGAAAACAAAGGGGACAAAGATCAAAATCAGCCATGGCCCATTTTGCAAAAGTGGCCATGTAGACGCTCCAAGAGCCCTTCCAGCTGGCCTGACAAGGGGTTTGGCCTGCCAGTGGGACTGCCCTGTGCCACCTGTCCTGTGACACAAGCAGCAGCAGCAGAAGCAGAGACGCCTCCCCTCTGCACGGTTTTTTACCTACCCTGAACCCTGGCTATTTTCTTCATCTTGTGGCTCCTGAAATAATAAGGCAAATATTATATCTATTGGCATAATTTCTTGGCAGGATGTCTGCCATTACAGTGGGGAGGGGGTCTTACCAGTGGCCTTACCAGTTCCTTAATAGAGGAGAGCCCTGGAGTCCATCTTCTGGGGATCTCCATCCTGGGGAGAGAACGAAGGGCCTGAGTCATTCTTCTGTTAGCCAAAGTAGAGGCAGAGGGTAGAGATGCCTCCCCTCTTGTAAACCTTACTCCTAGCCACCTTCTTGGGGGCTTCAGAGTCCCTCGGATGAGAGGACACTCACCCCACGAAGGGCAGGTCCCTGCCAGACTTCGATGTATTTGGGGTCCTGGCAGCCCCAGCCATCGATACCTGCAAGTAAAAGAAATCCAAAGAGCTCTTCTTAAGTTTTCTAGGCTGGCCAAGTTCCACCCAGTGGGATTTCCACCCTTTCCCCACCCAGATTTGAGGAATGGCCACCCACTGGCCACGTTGCAGAAGCATACTTACTCCAGGAGGTGTCTCTTCTCCTCCTCTTCCTCCTCCTTCAGTCCTGCCCAAAAGAAGAAGGTGGCATGTCAAAAACATCCATCTCTAGCTGAGCCTCTCCTTTCTCAGCCTTGCCTGTCAGCCTGCCCATCTTTTTGCAACTGAAGGCCCCTATGCACAGAAAGTCATTTTGGGGAGAGGATCTTACAGACTCTGCAGACCTTCAGCGGTGCCTAGGGATGGGCAGCAACCACTTTCAGCTGGAAAACTCCCTCATTGTCCAGGTTTACTGCCTTATGAATAAAGTACAGGCTGGAGTGGGAGCGCTGGAGGTGATTGCTTTTTCCCGCAGTTGTCGATGAGAGGCAGAGAATTGCAAAGCAACAGCCATCCCCCTCACAGGCCCATCCAAACGGAGATGCTGCCATTGTCCAAGTTTATTTCCCTCCTGACCCTCCCCTGCCACCGCCGCTCTCCTACAGCCGCTAATGGACAACTGCGCTCAGCGAGCCACTGGGGATTTGGAAACACCAGGGATTTGGTGGCACCTTTTAAATAAAGTAAATAAAGTCCTGATTTTCCTTTCTCTCGACTGTCCAGAGTGAATAAAACGTTTCGCTTCTCAGGGTGCTGGGACGAGGATTCTTCTCCCGGTGCTACTAATCCATTTGAACACTTTTAATTATTCAATTTTTTCTCGTTTTTTCTTACAATGCTTATAAACTCTTAGTTCTCGTTATAATCCATAGAACTATTTCTTTTTTTAATGGTAATTTCATTTAAGATTACAATTTTACAACAAAGTAACAAATCAATATGTTCTACAGAACTGAAGAAGTTTCCTTCAATCCTTACTGAAAGAAGTTACGAAGGACAAACTTTAAGGAATAAATAGCGAAAGAGTATTAAATTTTTTATTTTAAAAAGTTTCAAATGGCTATGGGTTCAGATAAATTTGAAATAACATTTTGGAGTTAATTATAAAGACCCATTCTCATAGGAAAATATAATTTTGAATTATTTAAAAAATTAAAAAATTAAAAAGTCTAAAATTTGGGCATTAAAGGAAAATAGATGAAATATTACAATTATAAAAAAATCACTCACCCTCAATTTATAAATATAGAATGAAGCAAAATATTTTAACATTGCACATACTAAAAATATTTTGAACAATGAACCTAGAAATTAACTTTAAGAGTTTCTTCCTCTACAGATACACTACTTTGTAAATTGTTACTTTGTTGCAAATTGTAATCTTAAATGAAATTACCATTAAAAAAAGAAATAGTTCTACGGTTTATAATGAGAACTAAGAGTTTATAAGCATTGTAAGAAAAAAACTAGAAAAAATTGAATAATTAAAAGTGTTCAGATGGATTAGTAGCAATTCTTAAATATCTGATTGGCAAACAGATGGAAAAAAGTATAATTCAAAGATTCCTAACAACTGAAAAACCCTTAACTGGGTGCTGACTCTGGCTTCATCCTGACCATCTGCACCCTCACGCAATGCCCTTAGGACAGTGGTTCCCAACCTTTCTTTGACCATACCCCACCTAAGCATCTCTAAAATTGTGACCCCCCTGACATATAATTGTTACTATTCAAAAGTGAACTCCTCAGCCAAAGGAAGCCTAAAAGGCCATTAACTTGGTTTAAACAAGGTTCCAATCGCTCCCATTAAAAATCAAATTGCCCCCCTGTAGGGCGTGGGCCCCACGTTGGGAACCATGGCCTTAGTAAAAATTTTGGCTGCCCTATCCTGGTGTTGTCCCACCATGGCCAGGGTTTAAGGAGAAGGGGGAGGTGGTACCTGGGAATGACCTCCTCTTCTCCTGTGCAGCAGCTAAGTCTTCTTCGCAAATATTTCCAAAATCTCTGTGAAATAAAATAGACATGTTAAAAGAGTTGGGAAGCATGAACTTCCTCCCCTACTGCCAGATTCCTCCCATTTGAGATACCAACACTTACCCTGCAGCACTTTCTGGCTGCCATCCTTAGATTTCACCCGGTTAGAATGCTCTGGGGGGGAGGGGCTTATCAGGGCAACTGACAATCTGGTTCCCTTGGCAACAGGTAAACAATAGCCATTGTCTATGTCTACCTGGGTCTAGGGGAGGCCAGTGGCTGACTCTTTTGGTGACCTTTGGCCTCTGCATTTCCTGTGGGTAGTTGTCTGTTCATGAACAACAGGGAAGTACCATCATTGTGGCACAAAGCACAGAGGGCATCATGGCATCCTAGGGCGGAATCGACTTTTAGTCCAACTCTCTCTCTCCACTTATATTATGAGTTATGGGGGCTGCGTATCCCTACATCTATGGTTACATAATTGCAATTAGATGCTCGGCAATTGCCTTACATTTGTCACTGTTTGCATCCTTCTGGAATCCATGTGATGCCTCGATTTAGGACTGCAACAACTTACAAATGTAATTCTGGCTTCAATTGCAGTCTTAAGTTGAGGATTACTGTTACTGATAATGGGACTTCACATTAGAGAGATTCTGTACTGAAATACATTCACTGCCCTAATATATATAGAGAGACAGTTCTTCTTTCCTCAGGAACGGACTTGGTAGTAGCAAATATATTCTATTTTAAATTTCCAAATATACACTAGGAACAAAATAAAAATAAAAATAGACACCCAGTTTAAAGTAACCAGTTTCCCAATTTGTACAAAATCAGATACAATGAAATATGAAAGCACACGCTTCACGGAAACTGAACAATTTCTGACTTCCTTTTAAATCCAATTTTGCATTTTTGGTTCTAAAATATCCATTGTATCATATCGCTATAGTTTTTATTCTTCCTGTAATGGGAGAATTCAAAATATTGGAAACAGGATTAGGTAGACATAGGACAAGTAGTCATTAGGCTTCATTTAAAGTTCATTTAGTGACTGTTGAAAGTTACAATGGCACTGAAAATAGGAACTTATGACCACTTTTCAAACTTGTATCAATCCCTTGATCATGTAATCAAATTGAGATGTTTGGCAATTGGTTCATACTTATGACCACTGCTGTCTCCCAAGTTCATATAAAGCCCTTCATGGCATAGGACCAGATTATCTCCGAGACCGCCTTCTGCCGCACGAATCCCAGCGACCGGTGAGATCCCACAGAGTTGGCCTCCTTAGGATCCCGTTAACCAAACCATGTCGGCTGGTGGGACCTAGGGGAACCCTCTAGAATCAGCTCTCCCCAGAGATTCTCACTGCCTCCACCCTCCTTGCCTTCCAAAAGAGCTTAAAAACTCATCTTTGCCGCCAGGCTTGGGACATTTACATCTTCCCCCTGATCAATGAATGTTTCAAGTATGAGTGTTGAATAATTGGTTTGATAGGTTTTACTTTCTTTTAATAGAATTCAATGGTTGTTTTTAATGTAGTATTAATTGGATTTATATGATTGTTCTCGTTTTTGTAAATGCTGTGAGCTGCCTCGAGTCCTCGGAGAGGGGCGGCATACAAATCCAATTAAATAAATAAATAAATAAATCTGATCATCTACTGCAACCGTTTGAAAAGCAAAATCAATGCTGAAGCCAAATTCATTTAACGACCATGTAAATAACTTATCACATACAGTTAACAACAATGGCCAAAAAAAGGTAGTAAAATGTGTCAAAACTCACTTAACAAATGTCTCACTTAACAGCTGAAAGTTTGGCATCAATCCTGGTCATAAGTCGAGAATCATCTTTATAGCCCATGGACCAGCACTGACCAATCCGGTTTTGTGACATTATTGTAATGGCACCAGCGAGTGGCTACCGGTTCTTGTGAACTAGTCTGAAGTGGGAGAAACCCAGTTGGCGATAAAATACCAAGGCAAAACAAGACAAGGCAACAGGAAGAAATGGTTACACCGGGTATTTCTATTTGGGAGCAAATGTTATTTATTTAGCCTGCTCTGTGTCATATACCATATATACTCGAGTATAAGCCGAGTTTTTCAGCCCAAAAAATGGGCTGAAAAACACAACCTCGGCTTATACTCGGGTCATTGACAAAGTCACCACACGAGGGCGCCATTGCTTGAGCCAGAGCGAGGAGGCACCAGCTTTTGTCCCCTCTGGTGAGGTCGTGTGTGTGTGTGTGTGTGCGTGTGTGCATGCCCCCTCTCCCCCCCACCGTGAAAAAAGCCAGCTACCTCTTGCTGAAACCCAGTGGCTTTTTTTTTTTACTCCCTGTGTGTATTTGTCAACAGGTTTACAGTAACTATTCCTTGCTCTCTCTGCATTGCCCTTAGTTGGATTAAAAAGGCCCCCTGCTGTCAGATTCTCCTCCCCCTCCTTTGAAAGGATTTAAACTGTTTAAAAAATGGTATTTTGTGGTAGTTGCTGTCCTTGCTTGGATAGGATCTAATAATGTGTTGTGAGGCAGAGCTAGACAGGAATTCTTTTTCTATCTGTCTATCTTTCTATCTATCTATTTTTCTATCTATCTATCTATCTATCTATCTATCTATTTTTCTATCTGTCTGTCTGCCTGTCTATCTATCTTTCTATCTATATCTATCTGTCTGTCTGTCTGTCTGTCTTTCTATCTATATCTATCTGTCTGTCTGTCTATCTATCTATCTATCTGTATCTATTTCTATCTATCTATCTATTTTTCTATCTTTCTATCTATCTATTTTTCTATATATCTATTTTTCTTTCTATCTATCTATCTATCTATCTATCTATCTGTATCTATTTCTATCTATCTATCTATCTATTTTTCTATCTGTCTGTCTGTCTGTCTGTCTATCTATCTTTCTATCTATATCTATGTCTGTCTGTCTGTCTATCTATCTATCTATCTATCTGTATCTATTTCTATCTATCTATCTATCTATCTATTTTTCCATCTTTCTATCTATCTATCTTTCTATCTATCTATTTATCTATCTATCTATTTTTCTATCTGTCTGTCTGTCTATCTATCTTTCTATCTATATCTATCTGTCTGTCTGTCTGTCTATCTATCTGTAGCTATTTCTATCTATCTATCTATTTTTCTATCTATCTATCTATCTATCTATCTATCTATCTATCTATCTATCTGTATCTATTTCTATCTATCTATCTATTTTTCTATCTGTCTGTCTATCTATCTATCTATCTATCTATCTATCTATCTATCTATTTTTCTATCTGTCTGTGTCTATCTATCTTTTTATCTATCTATCTATCTGTATCTATTTCTATCTATCTATCTATCTATTTTTCTGTCTGTCTGTCTATCTATCTTTCTATCTACTGTCTATCTATCTATCTATCTATCTATCTATCTATCTATCTATCTATCTATCTATCTATCTATTTGGTTTTCTATGCTGATAACCTCACAGCAGCTAATGCTGAAGCTCTTCTTTGGATACACTTATTTATTTGTTTGTTTGTTTGTTTGTTTGTTTATTTAATTGGATTTGTATGCCATCCCTCTCCAAGGACTCAGGGTGGCTCACAGCATATATAAAAACTGAACAATAATGTAAATCCAATTAATGATGAGAAGGAATCCAGTTTTGAAGGATTTTAACTCTTAGGTTTTAGCTTTGTTGCTGATCGAGCTACTTTTTTTACTTTTTAATTTATTGTTAATATTGTTAATTTGTTTACCCTCTTTTAAATTTACAGAGCTAGTTTACTGGTTTTCTTTAAAATAAATATTCTAAAACATGTCTCAATTAATGTAATTTTATTGTTTTCCATTTTTATAAGTTACCAGTAGCCACTGCATTTTCTAACCTCGGCTTATACTCGGGTCAATACGTTTTCCCAGTTTTTGTGGCAAAAATTGGTGCCTCGGCTTATACTCGGGTCGGCTTATACTCGAGTATATACGGGTACATTTATTTATTTAGACTGGTCTATATCATATACATGGCATATACATGGACATTCTAATTTTTTAAGTTTCACCTGTAGCATGACACGATACTAGATTATAGTTAGACCAGCTGGACATGCAAATCTAGATTCTCAATACAAAGTTATGGGCTTTCTTAACTTAATTTTGATTTTTCATATTATATGGGCTTAGTAGTCAAAATCTTTTCAAAACCAGTTTCTGTGAAAATTTGATGGGCTTAAAAGACCATACATTTAAAGACCATACATTTCATTAGGGATTTAACATAGATTTGGCTGCTCCATCTTATTCTTACTAATTGAAAGTTCTAGGTTCATACAGAGGGACCCAGGTGCTCAGTGAGGAGTTCAGAACTTTTTTGGACAGACATTTAAACTAGGTAAAGGGGACAGAGATGTAACTGACGTGGATGATTTCTGTCCCGGATCAATGATGATAAATCAGTTGCTTGAAGTTTATGAAAAGAGAGCTGTAAATAAAATAGATGTAGTTGCTGATGATAAGGGGAAAACTAATAATGATAATAATGTTCTTAGGGTAATGTGCACGAATGCTCGAAGCTTGAGCAACAAGCTCTGTGAGTTAATGGCCATAATTAGTGTTGGGCGAACCAAAATCGCAAAGTTCAGGTTCGTACCAAACTTTGCGAAATTCGGTATGCCGAACCCAAACCCGAACTTTTCCAAAGGTTCGGCAAAAGTTTTGGTTCGGGAGCATGCCGAGAAACGCCGTCGCCTGGCTGTCACCTTCCGAAACAGCAGGGGCGCTTCTCGCCATTCTCCCGAATGCCAAGCCCGGAAGTTCGGCAAAAGTTTGGGTTCAGGTTCAGGAGAATGCCAAGAAGCGCCACTGGCCAGCTGTCACCTTCCCAGAAGAGCCGGGGAGCTGTCGGCCAGTCAGGAGGTGCATACGGAGGTGGGGAATCCCAATAGGGGATTCCAGGGGTGGAGGTTTGACGTCACGGAGACATCCTTCCTGGAGTCCCTGTTTCGGCCGCCCAGGAAGGACGTCTCCGTGACGTCAAAGCTCCGCCCCTGGAATCTCCTATTGGGATTTCCCACCTTCGTTTGCGCCTCTTGACTGGCCGACAGCTACCCGGCTCTTCTGGGCAGGTGAAAAATATTCTAGTCTGTGCAGTCAAAGCAATCCTGTAGCTTTAGCTTTGCCCCTTCAATCCAAGTCCTCACTGATTTAATTGTTGGTTTTGTGGCTTTAAATCTTTGTAAGCAGATAGAAAATGCATCATGCAATGATCAGAGTGGCTCACAGCTGCTCTTGGTTTTTAATGGAAATTGGGTTCTGGAAGGCTGACACCTAGAGTTAAAACCTAATGGTTGTCTGTAGTTTACTAAGCATATCTCTCCTCCATGCAGCAGCCACATTGATTCTGTTGTAGTTCCACCCTTTGATTTTCTGTTAATTGTTCTTTCTGACCTCTTTAGCCATTCATTTCCTCCTTGTCCCTGAAAACCCCCTCTAAATCCTCCTCACCTACCTCTTTCACAAAAACCTCCATCACTGCACTATTTTGATGAGAGACTTGAGCAAGAACCCAATTCTTCTCTCCTTCTGTTTGGTCCTTTCTGAACTTTTATTTCTATTACTCTTTTCATCCTGTACATCAATGACCTCTGCGATAATATCGCAAGCAACTGTGTGCTTTTTGCCGACGATGTGAAACTTTTCAACACCACTGACAACACACTCACTCTCCAAAAAGACCTCGACTTTGTCTCAGATTGGTCTAACACCTGGCAACTTCAAATATCAACCAACAAGTGCTCTACCCTCCACATCGGCAAAAAGAATCCAAACCACATATATGAACTGAATAAAGAAATTCTCTCAGCCAACCCACACTCAGTAAAAGACCTTGGAATACTAATAACAAATGACCTAAGTGCTAAAGCCCACTGCAACAATATCGCCAAAAAGGCTTCCAGAGTTGTTAACCTGATCCTACGTAGCTTCTGCTCTGGCAATCTCTCACTACTGACTAGAGCCTACAAAACCTATGCCAGACCCATTCTCGAATACAGCTCATCTGTCTGGAACCCACACCACATCTCAGACATCAACACTCTCGAAAACGTCCAAAGGTATTTAACCAGAAGAGCCCTTCACTCCTCCACTCAAAACAGAATACTCTACGAAAATAGACAAACTATCCTGGATCTTGAAAGATTAGAACTGCGGCGCCTAAAACACAATTTAAGTATTGCCCACAAGATCATATGCTGCAACGTCCTTCCGGTCAACGACTACTTCAGCTTCAACAGCAACAACACAAGAGCACACAACAGATTCAAACTTAATATTAACCGCTCCAAACTTGACTGTAAAAAATATGACTTTAACAATCGAGTTGTCGAAGCATGAAACTCATTGCCGGACTCAGTGGTGTCAGCCCCCAGCCCCCAACATTTCTCCCTAAGATTCTCCACGATTGACCTCTCCAGGTTCCTAAGAGGCCAGTAAGGGGCGTACATAAGTGCACTGATGTGCCTATCGTCCCCTGTCCAATTGTCTTTCCTTATCTCATATATCATATATTTTCTCTCCATTCCTTCTACTTCTCTTCTTTCTTACTTTCTATCTTTATTTATATTACTTAATGTCTATTCTAGTTCATATGTATTGTATATTGGAGAAAGAATAAATAAATAAATAAATATTAGCATGTTTAATAAGCTATGTCTAGTAATTCTGAGACTGGGCACAGCAGGAGGCAAGTCTAACATCAGTGAACCTTTATAAAAAGGAATTAAACTATTTTTGGGCAGTTAGGTTTTTGATAGAGCTGCATACGTGCAGAGAAACTGATCCTTGTGAGAGACTTCTTTTGAAGTTGCCTGCAAGAATGAATCAAACAACCTATCTAACCTCTAAAATGGAATATAATAAATTGCAACCTTCAGGAACCAGATCAAATACTAGAACCCGCTATTTCAAGCCACTTACACATTGCCACATCACAGCTGTTTAATTGCAATTTTATTTGTGTAAACAAATGTACAATTGCCTCTCACTTATTAAAAACCTAGATCTCTATAGTAATTAAAATTCTTAAGTTATACAGTTGAGTATTTGGCTAGTAGTCA
>NC_091951.1:229711193-229714736 GCF_031021105.1 Erythrolamprus reginae | reverse complement strand
TCATAATTTTAAAATTTCTATATATTTTAAAATGTTTTAGATGTGTTTTTTACTTATTATCTTACATTTGATATATCCAAGTATTTTATAAATAATGATAGTTAGTTTATTTTTTCCCTCTTTTTTACTTATTATAAATATAAATTGACTTCTACTTTGAGAGAAGCGATTGTTGCTCCACTAAATGTTACATGTAATGTATGTTTTGTCTGTCTTTGCAATTTAATAATTTTTTAAAAAAAGAAATTTCTATGCAGGGAAGGCTATTATATGGTATGGGATTTGTCTGTCCAGTATAGCACCCCAGAAGAAGAAGATTTGAAGGCACTGAAAATATGAACACTGCACTAGCTGCAGGAGTTCCAATGGAAGAGAATATTTGTAGTTCAGGATTTTATTTCTTTATTTAGGAGATTTATTTTGTCACCTATTTGCACATGGCGACTCGAGGCAGTTACAAGAATATAAAAACATCCTATAAAAAAACAATAAAAGAGAGAATCTTATAATAAATTAATAAAATAATATAATAAAATAACTTCCCATTCCTTGCCCAGCAACAACACATCATACAAGCCATTTAAAGACTGATTAATTTCATTAATTGAACTGTGGGTTCCTTGGTGCTTTCTGAATTTGAGAAATTTAGTAATAGCCACACTCCTACGTACAGCTTAAAGTAGTTGGATTTCTACCTTAATGAGATATAAGATAGCAAATCCTATTTTTTTGTAAACTAAAATCCATGCATTCCAATAGAGATTCTCAAAGTATTCACCCAATTTGTCTCAGCCTCTCCACATGTACCTCACTTACAGCTGTTTTGCCATGTTAACTGACAAGTCAGCTGACTAGAACAGAGGCTATTTTGCCACCCATTTCCCCACCTGCCATTGTATCCAAATTCATTCCACTAATTATTGGTAAGAGGAAAATGTAATTCTGCATGCAAAATGCAGTATTCACTAAGGATAGTGAGAAGCAGTGTTCCCTCTAATTTTTTGGGGGGGTGGGCGGAAAAGTATAGTGTCTGAGCGGCAGTCCCTTTGGGACTGGGCGGCACAGAAATAATAAATAAATAAATAAACAAATAAACAAATAAACAAACAAATAAACAAACAAATAAAAAACCCACCCTGTTTTGCCTCAGAGAATTTCAAAATAAAATACTGTACTGTGTGTCTATAACAGTGAGCTCATAGTAGGGCAACTCTATCAATATCAAAATGCCACTTAAATAGTTGAGCTAGTTTCAAACTAGATTTTGATTTTCTTTCTCTCTTCCTTACTCCCATTCTTTTTCTTTCTCTTTTCCTTCCTCTCTTTTTTCTATCTGTTTCTCTCTCTTCCTCTCTTCCTCTCTCTCTCCTTCCCTCTCACTCTTTCCCTCTCGGCTTCTGGGCAGGTTTGGAAAACTCTGAGTTGATGATGATTTTTAAGTGAGCGATTGCTCACTGCTCAGCTTAGAGGGAACTATGGTGAGAAGGCAGATACATTTGGAAAGGATTTTTGAGTTGCTATTCCTTATTTCAGCCAGTCTTGTCCTTGACAAGAGAATTATCTCTGTTGCTGCTTCTCTACTTCCCAACCTCTGAAAGTTAACTCTCCCATAAGGGACACTATAAATAATATGAACAAAGTTCATATATAACCATCACTTTAAAATCTCTTTGAAAAGAGTCTTCCTAATTCTCAAGAACCAAAGCCTGGCTAACATTTATTAGTTTTTTATGTGCTCAGAGTAATTTGCAGGTAAATAAGAGAGGCGTTCCCTAATATTATTTATTTAGAGGTTGGTGTTTCACTTTGGATGTTCTGTTGGTTGTTGATAGTTTGCCAGATCCAATTTATGGTTGTTTAAATGTATTTGGACCAGGGGTGGGCTGCTGAGCCTGGGGAGGCCATTTTTCACCCTCCTGGAGGCTTGAGGGAAAACTCTGGAGCTCAGGAAGGGCAAAAAATGCTGCACGAATCCCAGCAACCAGTTAGGTCCCACAGAGTGGGTCTTCTCCGGGTCCCGTCAACTAAACAATGTCGCTTGGCGGGACCCAGGGGAAGAGCCTTCTCTGTGGTGGCCCCGACCCTCTGGAACCAACTCTCCCCAGAGATTAGAATTGCTCCTACCCTCCTTGCCTTTTGTAAGCTTCTTAAAACCCACCTCTGCCACCAGGCATGGGGGAATTGAGATACTCTTTCCCCCTAGGCCTTTACAATTTTATGTATGATATGTCTGTATGTATGTTTGGTTTTACAATAGGGGTTTTTAACTGTTTATATTGGATTGTCATATGCTGTTTACTACTGTTGTTAGCTGCCCCGAGTCTACGGAGAGGGGCGGCATACAAATCCAATCCAATCAAATCAAAATCAATGAAATCAAAAAATGACCCTCCCTGCCATGGTGCAGGAGACCAACTAGGCTGCGCCTACCATGATCATACCCACCCAGCAACTGGGCAGAGAATCCCTTGCTAAAATTTTTGAAGTCTACCCATGATTTGGACAATGTGCCTGCTTTTAATTCAAAATTAAACCTCTGGAGAATTTATCAATGCATTTAAGAGCCATCAATATATTTCATCCACCATCACTTCAGTTTACTATCACATTTTAAATAAGTTGATTTCTCCACCCATTTTGCCCTTCATTAGCAATAGAAATTCAGGCAAACAAAAGTACTTTCCAGATAATATAAAGAATGACTAAGAAGATGCCTTGTGAACTAGTATTATGCAAGTGCTGAGAATCAATGTTTTTTACACTGAAATCATTCTCAAGTAACAAATACGTTACTTTTTTTGAGAGAGAAAAAGAATATTTTGCAAAGTTTTTGCACTTATAAAAACGTTTTAACTTAATGTTTCAATTTAAAGTAATTTACAGTAATACAAATTGAAAATATAAAAAAATAAAGGATTACTGCAGATAGGTCTTGATCAGTGCAGTTAATACAGCCCACAAAATTATCACCTTTTTCAAATTTGCACTATTCAAAGTAATATTTCTATAGAAAATATAGTAATCAGTTCCTGCTTGAAAGAAATGAAATTTTTAAACATATTTTGCATGTTCGTTAATGAATTATAACTGTAAACTATTAAAAGATAAAAATGTACTTAAAATTAATTTTATTTTTAACAAGGCATAATAGAAAGCAAAATAGACAAAAATATTCTAAATATCATTCCTATCATGGAGAGAAATAGATCTCATACTGAAGAAATTAAAAAGGACAAGCTTAAGGATAAAACTATATCCAAAACATATGGCTATTTCTATATTCTGTGGTAGTTCTTTAAAATTAGCCTCTTCTTTTTTTTGAATTTTTGTCCAATGGAATCCCTTTTCTTCCCATTTTGAACATACAACTGGTATTTAAAACTGCAACAACAACTGCACGTTCACTAACCTCAAATGCACATGTGCTAGCCTCCTATTGACTGAGTTTTGGCTCACATTAAATGTGACCTGGTATAAATTTACAATTTATATTAAATTGAGTATTGAACTATTCATACTTGCAGAAATTGTGATCTTCCGGTA
>NC_091951.1:229573693-229708693 GCF_031021105.1 Erythrolamprus reginae | reverse complement strand
GATAGATAGATAGATAGATAGATAGATAGATAGATGTAGGTAGGTAGGTAGGTAGGTAGGTAGGTAGATAGATAGGTAGATAGATAGATAGATGTAGGTAGGTAGGTAGATAGATAGGTAGGTAGATAGGTAGGTAGATAGGTAGGTAGGTAGGTAGGTAGATAGATATAGGTAGATTTTAGAGTAGTTTATTTAATTTTATTTAATTGGATTTAGTGTATTGTATTTTATTGTTCTTTTTTACATGTTGTAAGCTGCCCTGAGTCCTTGGAGAGGAGCGGCATATAAATCCAAAAAATAGATAGATAGATAGATACATAGATACATAGATAGATACATAGATAGATAGATAGATAGATAGATACATAGAAAAAAGCAGAATCCACTGCGACCTAGAAGGAAACTTTTAGAAGGTGGGGTGAGGAAGAGATTTTTTTAAAAAGGAGTTTTACAGATGAAGGCAAAGGTAGGAATAAACTTTATAAGGATTTCTTGGAGGTAGGGAAAGCTGAAATGTGTTCGCAGAGCTGAAAAACAAAAAACTAGCCAGACAGTCCTGAAACTCATAAACTCAGAAGCACACCTTATACCTAAGGTAAGCCATGAATCCTCAGGCAAGAATGAGGACAAAAGCACCTTCCAGCTGATGTTCACTTGACAGGGAATTCAATTTTTATACTTAAGGTATCCTTATGTGTTGTGGAGTGACCTTGATCAGATTTCACCATGTGCCAAAGCCGAGAGGAGCTATGGATGGCTAGTACAGCCACACCTTGCTCTCATGTTCCTGGCAACAAGTAGGGACTGGAGACTGTGCAGTACATAACGGATTAAGCAAAGGCCTTGAAACCAACCCAGCCCTTTCAAAGCCATAGGCATTATGCATCTGCCACAGGCATTTTAGGAGGATTATTCACTGCAGCACTTTGTCACGACATCGCGGAAAAGAACACCAGGGATACCAAAAAAATAACAATAATAATATCAGATTGGTTTTGCTATAGACCTCTGATGCTCCATGAGTTTTCCTCTTTGTTTGTAGATAAAGGAGAGGATTGTCCTGCCTCTCTTTCTGGATCGGGCTGCCCTTGTCAGTGCATTTTCTCCAATCCGGGTACACCTTTTATCTGATCAACAATAGGTGACCTTTTCTGACTTGGAGGAAAACAATGGAGTGGATTTCACTGCCGAATTTCTATACAAGATTCACTTTTCGTCTGCCCAAAAGGAGTTTTTAAACATGGATGAAAGAATGAATGAATGTGGTTTTTCTCGTTGTGCGTTGCCATAGGCGTGGCAAGTTCATTAGAGTCCTTAAGTGCCTAAGAATCCGAATGTGTCCCCCCCCCCCCAAATGCTCTGATTTGTAGTTAAGCACTTGTGTAAGTAACCCCCTGGGTTACTCAGGGCCTTCCATGTTGGAGCTGAGAGGAGATGGTTGAGCCCAGTGGATGAACCCCATCAGAAGACACAACACTGAGGCTGAATCAAGTCTTTTCAGTGCCATTCCATTAGATTTCCAACCGGTGAGAGAAATTCAGATATTCCTTCAGCACTTCTGACAATTGTTTGCCTAAATCCAAGCTTTTCCTCATGCTACTACCACAGACTACATGAACAATATTCATCTCAGTTTGAGGTTACTTACTGTTCTGTCGGGCTCTCTGGTAGACTCCTCCCAAAAATTCACAGGTACAAATTTCAGACACACACACACGTTTGAAAATTCAAAACAATGTTCTTTATAATGAAAATTCACTTAAACCAAGCCTTCTTTTGGTATAGCAAAGAGCACTCGTCTCCAAACAAACTGGTAATTTGTACAAGTCCCTTATCAGTTCTGTGATACTTAGCTTGCAGCTGTGAGGCAATTCACAGTCCTTCTTCTTTCACAAAGTGAAACACACTTTGCCCTGGTTTAGTTTCAAAGCGGGGAAAAATCAGCACACAAAAGGTCAAAGTCAGTAAAGCAGTCACGAAACACAACGATCAGATAATCCTCCACAATGGCCAAACCCACAGGCTGCTATTTATAGCAGCCTCACTAATTACCACAGCCCCACCCAACCACAGGTGGCCTCATTTTCTTTAATAATCTCTCAGTTGTTGTTGCCTATGCATCGCTCTACGCATGCGTGGCTGTATCATTAACTCTTGTTCTGAATCCAAGGAGGAGCTAGATAATTGATCTCCTTCTGAGCTGTCTGCCACACTCTCCTCCTCCCTGTCACTCATGTCTTCTTGGTCAGAGGAGCCTTCATCAGCAGATTCCACGGGGGGCAAAATAGGCCTGCAGCATGTGGATGTCTCCCCCACATCCACAGTCCTTGGGGCAGGAGCTGGGCCAGAGCTAACCACAAAACTTACGAACTGTAACATTAAACTCTTTAGTTTGTT
This sequence comes from Erythrolamprus reginae, assembly GCF_031021105.1. Taxonomy (NCBI): domain Eukaryota; kingdom Metazoa; phylum Chordata; class Lepidosauria; order Squamata; family Dipsadidae; genus Erythrolamprus; species Erythrolamprus reginae. Next base: position 229,706,296 of record NC_091951.1, on the reverse strand, counting down.
GTTTTACCACCCTCCATTAGACTTTTTCATATTTCAGAAAAAAGCAATGTATACAACAGATATGAACAAATAAATAAATTGGGAGTGTGTTGGATTGTAAACCCTGAAGGCAGCATTTTAAAAAAAAACTGAGTTCCTTTGAGTAGGTTTTCTTGAAAAGGCACTGTTAAACTTTTTAAAGATCTCAGTTTCATGTAGCCTGTGTGTGTGTGTGTCTGTGTGTGTGTGTCTGTGTGTTTGTGTGTATTTGAGGAAAACGTTCATGGCATTAGCCTAAAGTCAAATATTGTCTTTACTCTTAATTGGATTTGTGATGTCACATTGATCTAGAGATGATTGATTCTATAACAATATTGTGAAATAATCATGCAAACTATGTGGTTTATGACTGACTTCATGCTTGTATAAAAGAGCAAAAAGGCAGCCAATCCTAAAATAAGGAATCTGATTTCACTTCAGTTCTAACATACTTACAGCAGAGGGCTGGATATGATAGTTGATAACATAGTCGATTAACTTCAAGAAAATTATTTTATTTGAAAATGCCTTGTACACTTTGACCAGCCTTCCAGCATTGGAGGAAAATACTAAAAATATATAGTGAACATTTGTTTATTTAATAAGCCTTCCCTGAGCTGAGCTAGCCAGTTGGTACTCAATTACTTTGAAACTCATTGAATTTGGTACTCAATGCATTTTGATGTGAAAATTTTGTCGTGCTACTCATCATTTGTTTGGTACTCGACAAGTTTGAACTTATCAGTGCCAGTTGCATTGTGACTCACTATTTTATACCTTGGCAATGAGTACTGAGATATCAGTGTTAAAAAGTTCTGAGAGGTTTTTTAGCTTAGTATTAATAAGACACAAGGCCTAAAATACAGCAGCCATACCAAACAATCATACATACAGATTACAGAGACAGACAGAACAGACACAAGCACATACATTCATATGAGTCCACCGAGAGGGGCGGCATACAAATCAAATCAAATCAAATCAACAAACAAACAAATAAAATTTAACAGGCATCATCCACCACTTTTTTTTTCTGGAAAGGAGATCCTCAGATCACTAAATAAAATATGTAAATGTTTCTACAAGAGTAAGAGGCCTATTTGCATTTGGTTTTGGTTTTTATTTAATAAAAATATATTTCTTGTTAACAATAAATAGGGAAGGAGGTACATAAAGTAAAAGAAAACACAAGTACAAATATATATATATATAGCAACTTTGAATATATGGTATTGAAGCACATTACACATTAGAAATGAAAAAAGAATTTAAGAAATGGAAAGAGAAAGAAAAAAGGAAGAGGGAAAGAAGAAAAGAAAAAGAAAGAAGAAGAAAGAAAAAATTATGTCTATAAATATAAGTCCTCAGAGAGGGGCGGGATATAAATCCAATTAATAATAATAATAATAATAATAATAATAATAATAATAACAGCAACAATATACATACTGTGCTTATTGTCTACCTATCCATTGGCTTGTATTTGTATTTGCATATTTATTTATTTGATGGCCATATTGCTACAGAAAAATAATAATAATAATAATAATAATAATTATTATTATTATTATTATTATTATTATTTATTAGATTTGTATGCCGCCCCTCTCCGTAGACTCGGGGCGGCTCACAACAGTAATAACACAATATATAACAAATCTAATAGTTAAAAGTCACTAAAAAAACCTTATTAAAAAGAAAACATACACATAAACATACCATGCATAAACTGTATAGGCCCGGGGGAGATGTCTCAGTTCCCCCATGCCTGGGGGCAGAGGTGGGTTTTAAGAAGTTTACGAAAGACAAAGAGGGTGGGGACAATTCTAATCTCCGGGGGCAGCTGGTTCCAGAGGGTCGGGGCCGCCACAGAGAAGGCTCTTCCCCTGGGTCCCGCCAGATGACATTGTTTAGTCGACAGGACCCGGAGAAGGCCAACTCTGTGGGACCTAGCCAGTTGCTGTGATTCGTGTGGCAGAAGGCGGTCTCGGAGATATTCTGGCCCGATGCCATGAAGGGTTTTATAGGTCATAACCAACACTTTGAATTGTGACTGGAAACTGATCAGCAACCAATGCAGACTGCGGAGTGTTGGTGTGACATGGGCATACCTAGGGAAGCCCATGATTGCTCTCGCAGCTGCATTTTGTGCGATCTGAAGTTTCCAAACACTCTTCAAAGGTAGCCCCATGTAGAGAGCGTTACAGTAGTCGAACCTCGAGGTGATGAGGGCATGAGTGACTGTGAGCAGTGACTCCCAGTCCAAATAGGGCCGCAACTGGTGCACCTGGCGAACCTGGGCAAACGCCCCCCTCGCCACAGCTGAAAGATGGTTTTCTAATGTTAGCTGTGGATCGAGGAGGACGCCCAACTTGCGAACCCTCTCTGAGGGGGTCAATACTTCCCCCCCCCCAGGGTGATGGATGGACAGGTGGGATTGTCCTTGGAAGGCAAAACCCATAGCCACCCCGTCTTATCAGGGTTGAGTTTGAGCCTGTTGATACCCATCCAGACCCCAACAGCCTCCAGGCACCGGCACATCACTTCCACTGCTTCACTGACTGGGCATGGGGTGGAGATGTAAAGTTAGGTATCATCAGCATACTGATGATACCTCAAGCCATGCCCTTGGATGATCTCACCCAGCGGTTTCATGTAGATATTAAATAGCAGGGGGGAGCGGACCGACCCCTGAGGCACCCCACAAGAGAGCAACCTAGAGATCAACATCTGACCCCCCACTAACACCGACTGCGACCGACTGGAGAGGTAGGAGGAGAACCACTGATGAACAGTGCCTCCCACTCTCAACCCCTCCAGCCGGCGCAGAAGGATACCATGGTCGATTGTATCAAAAGCCGCTGAGAGGTCGAGAAGCACCAGGACAGAGGATAAACCCCTGTCCCGGGCCCGCCAGAGATCATCCATCAACGCGACCAAAGCAGTTCCCGTGCTGTAGCCGGGCCTGAATCCTGACTGCTGAGGGCCTAGATAATCGGCTTCTTCCAAGGACCTCTGGAGTTGAAGCACCACCACCTTCTCAACAACCTTCCCCATAAAGGGAAGGTTGGAGACTGGGCGATAGTTGTTAAGAATGGCTGGGTCCAAGGAAGGCTTCTTCTATACAAAGTTATATACAGTAAGAACACACAAAAGGCCATAAGCAAACACCTTTGATTGTTCTGAAGAAACAAGGATGTCAGAAGGGGTCTTGTCAATTCTTACAACAAGAAAAGTTGTTCAGGTAAAAGACTCACTTGTCCATTTTCAATTAAATACTAATTTCAAGTATCTCCCTTAGTGCAATCCTTCCTGTCACATTTTCCTCCTGATTACAGGTGGTTTTGTGTGTTTCCAAGAGACAAAATCAAAGCACAGATTTACTTAAAAAAAGAAGGCACACATCATCTCCAGCAGTTCTTTAAAGTAAATCTACACCATGGTTTGTCTTATGAGCAAAATTGCTTCCACCTCCAGCCCACTTATCAACAAGAGATTTTGAGAACCTTTGCAGCAACATGAATCACTGACCACGTTCAGCATGACTGAAAACCACTTGTTTTCCCACAGAAAATAACAACATTTATTCCTCCATCATTCCTGTTGAATCTAACTATGGTGCAAATAGAACATAAGCTAAGGAAAGGTGTAGGAATCACCGATAGACATGTATGGACAGCGAGGAAGAATTACTTCCTGATATACGGTAAATTCCAGCTTCAAAGGAGGGAATTTCCTGTGATTCCCAGATAATTTTTATTCCTGCTATGATCCAGAAAGTTATCAATTAGAGGTATTCCTCTTTTATTGATTTTTTGACTCTTTTACAAACCTGGAAATCCTGCAAGTGTAGTTGAGCAATGAAAGGTATGCATTTGTAAACAAAAAATAAAAATGGGGAGATGAAAGAAAATAAGCGGTAGCAATGAATGCAAATAACCAGCTATGCCTGTAATGGCTCTTAGCACAGAAAATTGCTCAATAAATCTATGTCTATTTTTCAGTAGATTTAGAAGGGTTTTAATTTCATGGGATAGACAACAACTCCAAAGCTTTACTCTCCCTAAGTGGGAAAAGGAAATTTTGAAGCAAAAACAGAGTAGTTATTTGTTGAGAAGAGTTATGAGTGTTCCTAATCCCATGTGCCTGGCTGAACATTTGTTCGTGGTCACCCAGGCTCTTTACATTGCAATGGTAAGGTTTTATGTGAATGGAAGTTGCCATGAACCTGAAGCCCCATTTGGCAGTCCCCTTATGACAAGTGTGTCCTATCACTCTGTACCACTTTTATAGACTTGGGCTCTCATTGATAAGCCCGAAAAGCATAATAAAACAAAGGCGATTGCAGAAGCTGGGTATCTGCCCATTCCTATCTTACTGTGATTTGGAGGTAAGCAATGAGATCAAGAAATGCATTTCATGATCTTAACAGTCCCACTGCAAAACTTTGGTGTTGCAAGCAGCAAATCAGAAATCTTGCCTTTGGAGCTATGGCACAGTCAGCCAGAAGAAAGTCAATAGGGCTGCCCAAGGAGGAAAGGTCTTGAGAACATAGCAGCACACCATTTATGGTAGATCAGTGTCCTACCACAGACCATCATGCAGCAGCAGCTTTTTAAGTGGCTATTTAATTCAGCCACTCAATCCAGAGGAGTCTGGACAGCTGTTAATATCAGAATGAGGATTCACAACTGCATGACTTAGGAATTATGGTGCTTACTTCACAGCTTGGAAATTACTCATCTCCCCCCCCCACACTTTTATTAAATGTTGACTTTCTCCTTTTGTAACACTTAATTTACAATGTTTAAAACAAAACAGCAAATCTAAAACATGATTTTACTATCCTTGCTGTTAAAATTAGTTTACTGTAACATGTTAGGAAAAAGATGCATTTTTGCCCATTTTCTAAGATCTGCAGCACTTTGGGACAAGAAAGTATTTAAATCTTGCCCTTTACTCCTTGTTCTCAAGAATTTGAGGCCAACAGAAGCAAAGATTCCAATGGATCATCTTAAACCTCTTTTGCAATTAGGAATTAGGAAAATGGAATTAGGAAATGGAAAAGATGAAAATTCATGCCCAATGGCTTTGTTGCCCAGAAGTAGGCTTCCTGAATTAACATCTGTGGCTGACCTCAACCTCTGATGACTTAGGTACCAGGCTTATGGCTAGACAGAAAAAAACTATTGGAACGAACTTCAGTCACATTTTACTTTCCTCCCAACACTTTTAACAATCTTGCCTCAGGAAGTTCTTGGAAAGTCTGTGCTTGTATTATTTTGTAAACCTTCAGCTAACCTGACAATGGAAGTGCTTCAGAAAGGAAGTTGGGTTCCATTCTGGTGACCAGTGAGGCTGCTTTTAATAGCACTACAACAATAACAAAAGTGGATTCTTTGCAGACGGCAGTCGATAAATGGGATGGATGGAAGGGACTCTCCAAGGATCTTTGGTTTGTTTTGAAGGGTAACATCTCTTTTTTTGTCTGCCTAGGCATGGCCTCTTCTTGCTGCTTGTACATATGTAAATAAAAATATAACTCAAACAATACTGTACTCAACTCTCTCCCCACAAAGGGATCTAAAATATTAAATTGGTCTTCTTTCTGTTTGGGGAGAATGCAATGCCTCATGTGATACAGGTTCCTTTCAAAATGAATAGAACAAGAAAAGCCAAAAACCAGAATAAGTGTGCAATTGCATTCTCCGCAGATCCAGCTGTAACCCATAGCTCCCCTCTCGGGATGCAGATAACCAACAGCCTTCCTCTTCTCCTGAAGTGTTCCACTTAGGTAAACAAATGGTACTTAACTGCTTAAAAGATGAACATAACTCAGCCAGGTATGCAGAGATGACGGATGAGGAGCCACAGCTGCCCAGAAGCAAAGTCAACCTTGCTCTCAATATTTACTGCAAGTGTGGCAGACCATGATAGTGTTGTTACAGTTAAGGACTCTGAGGGACAGGATAGATGCAAAAAATAATAATGACAGAAAGAAATAGAATCCGAAAAAATTAAAACAGTCCTTTATATCATACTGGTGGAATAGGGAATAGATTTCAAATACCTGTATGTATGTATGTATGTATGTATGTATGTATGTATGTATGTATGTATGTATGTATATATGTACCTGTATATATATATATTCTTTAAAAGGCCATATTGTGTGTGTATGTGTAATATTGTATATATATTGATATATTTATTGTATATATATTATATATATATTGATATACTAAATATATATAAATATATATATAAGATGAAACACAAATACTTTGGCCACCTAATGAAAAGGAAGACTCGGGGTGGCTTATGATATAATCATAAATTGTTGGTTTATCTAAAAATACGAATCAGTGTTTCTAAGACACATAAGGATATATATTATATATACTGTATATAAGAATATATATACCAGGGTGATTCGACACAAAATGTAACCCTTCCCTGGTACAGAGCTGAAAGGATTGGATACTGTAGCCTAGAGGTTAATTCTCTGCCTTACAAGGCAAAGGTTGCAGGTTCAAGTCCCAGTGAGGGTATGGCTAGCTGATAAGGCCAAAATAAGACCGAAATAGATCTATCCTAGCCTCCCTTAATTTTCAAATTCAGCAAAAACATGTGACACATACAGATAGAATTGTCAGCTATCAATAAAATTAACTGCCTTGGAAATGGTCCTAGGTTGGGCCGAGAGGTGAAAAAGGAGCTGTGATGTTCCTTCAATACTGTATACCAGGGTGATTCGACACAAAATGTAACCCTTCCCTGGTACAGAGCTGAAAGGATTGGATACTGTAGCCTAGAGGTTAATTCTCTGCCTTACAAGGGTGCAGGTTGAAGTCCCAGTGAGGGTATGGCTAGCTGATGAGGCTAAAATAAGGCCGAAATAAATCTATCCTAGTCTCCCTTAATTTTCAAATTCAGCAAAAACATGTGACATAAATATATATAAGGATATATTTATATATATGTAAATTTTTGCATGTTCAGTTTTTTCTCCGTGTAATATTGTGAGTGCTTTTGCAACATTTTGGCAAGATCTTTGAATTTATGCTGCTGTGAATAGTTTGTTTGCAACTGCTGGTTTTTTAAAATAGTGGTGGGGTGTGTGGAATGCTGGCTCAATTGCTACAAGCAGGTTGGATGGCTGTGTTGATTGGTTGGTGGAATCAACCCAAAATCACAAAAATTTACATACGTATACCCGTGAAAATCTACGAAATATATGCTTTCAATAGACATCCACTTAGTGAATTGGCATGTTTGAAAACAAACAGTACATGCATCTTAAATGCATCTCTTATAATATCCTTGAACACCTTCTCCAATTATTTATTTATTTTACCCTATGCATCTGTTCAATACCTCTTGTTGTTTCCATTTCATTATTATTAGCAATTACTCCAAAGCAATTACTCTGAAGTCATTTTCAGTATGAGGATGTGTGAAATCACAAGTCTATCACATTCAACAATATGGTAGCAATAGGAAATAAAGTCAGAATAAAATCAATAATGTTTTACCATAATTCTGAGGAAGCATTATAACAAAAAAAATGCAAACACTTGTACACATGGTCATAGCTATGTACTCTTTAATGTATAGAGTAATGTAGTGGCAGAGGTATCGGTGAGCATTATTAAATTTAGTTGATATAAAATATAAAAAGGTACTGTCTTAACGTTTAGAATATTATCTATCTATCTATCTATCTATCTATCTATCTATCTATCTATCTATCTATCTATCTATCTATCTATATTGCAGGTTGCAGGTTCAAGTCCCAGTGGGTATGGCTAGCTGATGAGGCCAAAATAAGGCCGAAATAGATCTATCCTAGTCTCCCTTAATTTTCAAATTCAGCAAAAAAACATGTGACACATACAGATAGAATTGTTGGCTATCAATAAAATTAACTGCCTTGGAAATGGCCCTGGGTTGGGCCAAGAGGCAAATAAGGAGCTGTGATGTTCCTTCAATACACCAGGGTGATTCAACACAAAAATATGTAACCCTTCCCTGGTGCAGAGCTGAAGGGATTGGATACTGTAGCCTAGAGGATAATTCTCTGCCTTACAAGGCAAAGGTTGCAGGTTCAAGTCCCAGTGGGTATGGCTAGCTGATGAGGCCAAAATAAGGCCGAAATAGATCTATCCTAGTCTCCCTTAATTTTCGAATTCAGCAAAAAAACATGTGACAAATATATATACATATACATATGTATATGTATATATGTAGTATATGTATATATATATATGTGTGTGAGTGACACTTTAGGCAAAATTTCTATCATATATGACAAACATCTGATATGGTTAATCAGGGCTAACATAGACTAAGATATCAGTTGGTTGTTCCAGATCAAGTCTGAAATATATCAGCTCTGCTATCATCATCATGAAACACCATTAAAGTCAATGATTTCATAATCCAAATATAAAACCAGTCTTAGCTCTCAGGCATCTTCAATACAAAATGCAAAGGAAATCCAATATGTTTATTTGAAATATATGTCACCTATTCTGAGATCTTACATTCAGACATGCCATTACTTTGTGGGTGGTTCCATTCTTTTACATTTCCTTCCATTGTTCGTGATGTCAAATAAATGACATGGAATTGACTCAGAGCAAACAATGCTGAAACGTTGATCCATTTTTACACATAATTATCAGACATCTTCCAGCAGTGCTTGCAATATTCTCATCCATTTACAGCTAATCCTCCTGTGCATTTGCAATTTACCAAATGCTGCTCCTGTGAGAAACCTTTTAAAAAATGCAAATACCTTACTGGCGGGGGGGGGGGGGGAGAGAGGCTTTTATTCTTTCTTTCCTAGGTAGGTAAAACAAGGAAATAACCAGTCTAAATATTAAGCAGCAAACATTTCAATGCTGAAAAGAAATGAAGAAAAAGTAATACATGATAAATATTGGATATAGTGATACGAGACTAAGATACAGTGAAGCCATTGCTAAAAATAAAAATTGGAGTAGCCAGTAACTAAGTAATTAATAAAGATGTGACATACAAAAAGTAGGAAATTTTGAAAAATTCAGTCCCCAAGCCAGGGATCAGATATGGCTGGAATGCATGTTGATTGATGACATACAGGACAGTTTGAGGATTTTACATGTTAATTCAGTTTTTGTCAATCTTGGCAACTTTTAGCAGTGTGGACTTCAGCTTCCAAGATTCCCCAGCCAGCAATCTCCAGGAGGCGATAAGCAGTGCTTGTTGTATATTATTTCCAATTTTGATGGGTAGCCATCGGACTAATTACAGCAAATGTTGAAGTTCTTTTGCAGGTTTTGATACTCTGACCAAATGGATGTATCCACCTCTTCCCATATGCTTCCATAGAAAGATATCTTTATAAAGGTCTATCTTAAAATTATTATTATTATTATTATTATTATTATTATTATTATTATTATTATTTATTAGATTTGTATGCCACCCCCTCTCCGTAGACTCGGGGCGGCTCACAACAGTGATAAAAACAATACATAATGACAAATCTAATAATTAAAATCTAAAATAACAATTATACTGTACATATAAAAATCTAAAAAGAAACCCTAGTATATAAAACATACATATAGTCATATTATGCACAGAAACTATATAGGCAAGGGGAAAGTGCCTCAGTTCCCCCAAGCTTGACGACCGAGATGGGTTTTGAGGAGTTTACGAAAGGCAAGGAGGGTGGGGGCAGTCTTAATCTCCGGGGGGAGCTGATTCCAGAGGGTCGGAGCCGCCACAGAGAAGGCTCTTCCCCTGGGTCTCGCCAGACGGCATTGTTTAGTCGATGGGACCTGGAGAAGACCAACTCTGTGGGACCTAACCGGTCGCTGGGATTCGTGCGGCAGAAGGCGGTCTCACAAATAACCTGGTCCGGTGCCATGAAGGGTTCACAACTAACTGAACATTAGTTACAGCAGAATGGTTTACAGGGACATAATGATATTGGACAAGGGTCATATTCAAGTCCATACTCTGCCCTAAACATTTATTGGGTAGTTACAGGGTGTTGGATGAAACATCCATGATCCATCTATCCATCCAGTGGTGGTTCTAAATAATTTTGCTATCGGTTTGTGCATGTGCAACACTTCGCTCCAGTCTAAACCAGGAGCAACCCACCGCTCCATCCATCCATCCATCCATCCATCCATCCATCCATCCATCCATCCATCCAGTCCTTCATTCCTTTTTAATACAAACAACATAAAGCAAAGCCCAGGAAGTAAGTAATAGTGAGCAAAAGAAATGACAAGAAATAAGACAAAAGGAAATAAAACTAAACTCCATTAGTTTCAAGTGATAGATACCTCTACCCTTTTAAGCCAACCTTATTTTCAATTTCCCCATGGGCCAATTCACACTCTGCCTTTAGTTCTTCCTTTAGTTTTTCTCTTCCCTTCTTTATGACCTCCCTCTAATATTACAATTGTCAATCTTCTTTTCCTCTTGATCTATTCACCCTTCCCTGATTTCTTTGGCGATTATATCGTCATTCATTCTATCTTTGACCAAACTGCCACAATATATCATTCTTTTATACTGGTCGCTCATTTTTGTCTCCATAGAAAAGAATATACTGTATATATATATAGATAGCTCAAAGTTGAACTGTGGAGTTCTTAGTGCTCTCTGAACTTGTAGATGTTTCTTTATGCAGCTAGGTAACATCATCAGCACATCATCAGCATTGATGATGTTGCATAGTTGGGTAATGAAGTATCTGCAAGAAAACAACCAAGCTCAGAAAGCACCAAAAATTCCACAATCCACATTCATTCAGCATCCATTCATCCTTGATCCCCCCATTTCTTGTTTCATCACATGCATTCCAAATGTTGTCATGGCTGTAATATACTGTTGCTTCTTCAATGATATATTTCATCCATCTAATAAATGGTATGGGATTTTTTTAAATCCATCTAATAAAATGGTATCTTTCATCCATATAATAAAAGAAGGCAGAGGTATGCTCTTAAGCACAGCAAAGTTCATTTATTTCAACCAAGAAACAGATCATTTATTACCCCATAACGTTTGTCACAGTGATGTTTTGCCACAGTGATGTGTTCCTACCAATGCAGCTCAGAGCAGCGCAGTGGTAGGAATCCACTGATGATGCAATTTTCAGCAATTTTTCCCAGCGTCCCCTGAGAAGGAGCTTCTCGGTTGTGCTTCAGATGAAGAATAAAGGTTGACATTAAGACAAGGGTGGGCGGGAGGGTTTCTTCCAACGTGGAGACACTGGGGAAAAAAATCACTGAAAATTGTATGACGTTATAATGCTCTGGACCACTGGTTTGCCACCAATTCCCCCACTTTTACTAAACATTTTGCAACAGAGTCTCAAACCTGTAACTTGCAGGTTACTGGGCAAGAGGGAAGAGTGTCATCTAACATTTATTGAGACAGCTGTGGCTCCCACAGTTGATACCTGATATCCTTTATTTCTGAGTGATTTTTGTACCATGGGTGGGTTTCATTTATCTTCGCCTTCGGTTCGCATCATGATGTTTCATGCGTGCACGCTTGCTCCACTCACGTCTGCGCGCACGTCCCCTCTTGCAATTTTGCTTCTACACGTGCTCAGTAGCAAGATTCAGCCCGAAACACAGCTGAGGAGTTGATCAGCTGTGCTTCAGGCAAAGAAATAAAGGTCAGTATTAACCTAGAAGCAGGTGGGAGACCTCTTTTTCAAGCAGCTGAAGAAGAGAAGCCACCCAAACATGGAAAAATTCAGCAAAAATTCCCCCCAAAAGCTGGTGGTGCCCACGGACCAGGACCAATTGAACCGGATATGTGACACTATCGTCACATCAAGAGCGGGTCGCTAACGTTTCAGGCGATCTGCTCCGAACCAGGAGGAATCCACCCCTGTTTTGTAAATATACTGCAACGCTCTCTACATGGTGCTACCTTTGAAGAGTGTTCGGAAACTGTAAATTGTGCAGAACGCAGCCATGCAAGTGGCCATGAGCTTTCCTAGGCATGACCATGTTTCTCCAACACTCCGTGGACTGCACTGGCTGCCAAATGGTTTCCAGGTGCAATTCAAAGTGTTGGTTATGACCTATAAAGCCCTACATGGCATCGGGCCAGATTACTTACGGGACCGCCTTCTGGCGCATGAGTCCCAGCGACCGGTTATATCCCATAGAGTTGACCTTCACCAGGTCCTGTTAACTAGACAATGTCATTTGGCGGGACCTAGGGGAAGAGCCTTCTCTTGGGGGGGGGAGCCCTCTGGAATCAGCTCCCCCCAGAGATTCGCACTGCTCCCACCTTCCTCACCTTCTGTAAGAGTCTTAAAACTCATTTATGTCTCCAGGCTTAGACTGTAGCCCCCTGGTTGACGAATGTTATGTATGGTTGCTGTTTGAATGGATATGACTGATTTTTAATGCAGGTAACGATTTCAGAGTAGTTTATTTAATTTTATTTAATTGGATTTAGTGTATTGTATTTTATTGTTCTTTTTTATATGTTGTAATCTGCCCTGAGTCCTTGGAAAGGAGCAGCATATAAATCCAATAAATAGATGGATGGATGGATGGATGGATGGATGATAGATAGATAGATAGATAGATAGATAGATAGATAGATAGATAGATAGATAGATAGATAAACACTTCAGCAGTGTGGCTTTCAAACATATGAACTGTCCTCAAATGACTCTGATGCAATTTGTTTATGAGTCCTCTCTTCTATGAGGCATACACATTCATCTCCATGCTGTAATGTTTCACCACTGATGTATAACTGGCAAGTCTTTGTTCTGTTTTCCTTTTCAGCCTTAGCTACCTTGGTTTTCCAGTTTTGGATGTCTGCCCTTTTTTGCATCCTGCAGTCCAACTCACATAAAATGTTTTGCTTTATGAAAATAACTTTGCAAATTGACCAAATAAATAAATTAATTAACAATTTAAACCCTGGAACAGCTTGCCCCCAGAAGTTGTGAATATTCCAACACTGGGAAGTTATTAAGAAGATGTTAGATAACCATTTGTCTGAAGTGGTGTAGGGTTTCCTGCCTAAGCAGGGGGTTGGACTAGAAGACCTCCAAGGTCCCTTCCAACTCTGTTATTCTATTCTATTCTATTTACAGTACAGGAGGGGGATGCAAATGCACACCCATTTAATATACCAATAGGTGGTGCTTGGTATATGAGGTCATTTTGCAGTACTGCAATCATAATCTCTTTCCCCCCCCCCCCCCCATTGTACCAGTAGAAAGTATTTTCTTTTCTTGAGCAGAAAGCAGCTCTAAGTCGCAACTCTAATCTACCTTTAGCAGAACAGCAGTGGAGAGAAAAGATAATTGTTTTAAACACTGGCTTTCATTCATTTTTAAGAGGAGAGCTTAGAATCTTAAAAGAGAAACCACAGTTGTCTGAAATGTCAGTGGTGTAAAGGAATATACGTATTACAAAATAAGCCAAGATAACTCCCCAGAAGAGGTCTATAACCTTTAATTTCTAACGATGAGGAAGAACGTCGTAATCCTTTACATCTCTACTGAAAACTAAAAAGTGAGTTTGTATCCTAAGAGCACAATAGTTTAATGTTTCCAAATATAAAATAATGCACTTGGGGAAAAGGAATCCTCAATCTGAGTATTGTATTGGCAGTTCTGTGTTAGAAAATACTTCAGAAGAAAAGGATTTAGGGGTAGTGATTTCTGACAGTCTCAAAATGGGTGAGCAGTGCAGTCAGGCGGTAGGGAAAGCAAGTAGGATGCTTGGCTGCATAGCCAGAGGTATAACAAGCAGGAAGAGGGAGATTATGATCCGGCTATATAGAATGCTGGTGAGACCACATTTGGAATACTGTGTTCAGTTCTGGAGACCTCACCTACAAAAAGATATTGACAAAATTGAACGGGTCCAAAGACGGACTACAAGAATGGTGGAAGGTCTTAAGCATAAAACGTATCAGGAAAGACTTAATGAACTCAATCTGTATAGTCTGGAGGACAGAAGGAAAAGGGGGGACATGATCGAAACACTTAAATATATTAAAGGGTTAAATAAGGTCCAGGAGGGAAGTGTTTTTAATAGGAAAGTGAACACAAGAACAAGGGGGACACAATCTGAAGTTAGTTGGGGGAAAGATCAAAAGCAACATGAGAAAATATTATTTTACTGAAAGAGTAGTAGATCCTTGGAACAAACTTCCAGCAGACGTGGTTGATAAATCCACAGTAACTGAATTTAAACATGCCTGGGATAAACATATATCCATCCTAAGATAAAATACAGAAAATAGTATAAGGGCAGACTAGATGGACCATGAGGTCTTTTTCTGCCGTCAGACTTCTATGTTTCTATGTTTCTAATATACATTTCCATCGCTGTTTGCTATGTAATTCTACTATACTCTTTTTAGCAAGGGATCAAGCCTATATAGCAGTGCTTCTCAACTTGTTGGTCGTGACCCCCCTGGGGCTCGAATGGCCCTTTCACAGGGTTGCCTAAGACCATTGGAAAACACATATTTCTGATGGTCTTAGGAACCAAGACACTGTTCCTTTATCCATCTTAAATGGGTATACCCACATTTATTTATTTATTTATTAGATTTGTATGCCGCCCCTCTCCGTAGACTCGGGGCGGCTAACAACAATAATGAAACAACATGTAACAAATCTAATATTTAAAATAATTTTAAAAACCCTTATTTAAAAAACCAAACATACACACAAGCATACCATGCATAAGTTGTATAGGCCTAGGGGGAAGGGAATATCTCAATTCCCCCATGCCTGACAACAAAGTTGGGTTTTAAGGAGCTTACAAAAGGCGAGGAGGGTGGGGGTTATTCTGATCTCTGGGGGGAGTTGGTTCCAGAGGGTCGGGGCTACCACAGAGAAGGCTCTTCCCCTGGGTCCCGCCAAACGACATTGTTTAGTCGACGGGACCCGGAGAAGGCCAATTCTGTGGCACCTAACTGGTCGCTGGGATTCGTGCGGCAGAAGGTAGTAGCTGTTGTGTGGCTGTTGTGTGCTGTTGTGCAAGTAGACTACTGTAAAAAAGAAATACTGTATCTGTACAATATTGCACAGAAGCCAAATTTCTGGCACTGAGCATGCATCTCCATCTTGTTTTCTGGTTTTGTTTTATTTTATTTATATTTTTTTGCTATTTTTAAAAAAGAAATTTGGCACTGTGCGTGTGCGTGCAAAGCGCATGCACACCCATGAGGTGTGGCCACATAGAGCAGGAAGAAGCGAACCGGGAGCGAGGCAACTTAGAACCCATCCCTGAATTTCCTAATAATTTTATTATTTTATGGTTGGGGATCACCACAACATGAGGAATTCTATTTAAGGGTCGCAGCATTAGAAAAGTTGAGAACCACTGCTATATAGGAAGTCCTTGACTTATAACCATTCATATAATGACGATTCTAAGTTACAACGGCACTGGGAAAAAATGTTTTTCACAGTTACAACCATTGTAGCATGCCTATGGACACAGGATCAAACTTTGGAGGCTTAACAACTGGCATCTTTTTATAATGGTTGCAGTGTCCCAGGATCATGTGATTTTATCAGTGGTAATATTCAGCGGGTTCGCACGATCCAGTTATTATCCAGTTATACCTCCGGAACCGCCTGCTACCGCACGAATCCCAGCGACCGATAAGGTCCCACAGAGTTGGCCTTCTCCGGGTCCCGTCGACTAAACAATGTCGTCTGGCGGGCCCCAGGGGAAGAGCCTTCTCTGTGGCTGCCCCGGCCCTCTGGAATCAACTGCCCCTGGAGATTAGAACTGCTCCCACTCTCCTTGTCTTTTGTAAACTACTCAAGACCCACCTATGCCACCAGGCATGGGGGATTTAAGACATCTTTTCCCCAGGCTCCTTATAATTTATGTTTGGTATGTATGTGCTGTTTGGTTTTTAATTATGATAGGGTTTTAGTTATTTCTTTTAATATTAGATTTGTGTCACTATAATATTGTTTTTATCATTGTTGTGAGCCGCCCCAAGTCTTCGGAGAGGGGCGGCATACAAATCTAATAAATAAATAAAAATAAATAAATATTAAATTATCCACCCTCCCATTATTAAAGGGGCTCCTGGGTACTGTGCTGCAATGGAGAAATGGGCAAGGGAATGGCTGGCGCAAGGGAAGGAGAAGGTTGCTTTCCCTCTTTCTTCTCCCTGCTCTTCCTCCTTCCCCCATGCCAGCCGCGCTATTTCCTGCTGCTCCATTGCAGCGCAGCGCCCAGGATCCATTTTGCTTGGCCATCATGGGAGGCTCATCCTGTTTCCCCCAAAATAAGACGTCCCCTGAGAATAAGCCCAATCGGGCTTTTGAGTGCATGGCAATAAGGCCAAGTGCTTATTTCAGGGTTCAAAAAATATATAAGACAGGGTCTTATTTTTGGGGTAACATAAATAATAATAATAATAAATAATAATAAATAAAAACATGGTAGCTGGAGGAAGGGGATGGGCCACGCCTCCCATAACAGCCAACCTGACCCTGGGAGAACCTGTTATTAAATTATTTGTATCCCACCAATGGACCTTCTGTCAAGTGAAATCAATGGGGAAGTCAAATTCATTTAACTGCCATGTATTTATTTATTTATTTATTGTTAGAGTTGAAAGGGACCCTGAAGGCCATTGAGTTCGACCCCCTGCCCAAGCAGGAACCCAGTCAAGTGGCAGTTCAATCTTCTCTTAAAAATGTCCAGAGTGTTGGAGTTCACAACATCCGCTGGTAGGTTGTTCCATTGGTTGATCGCTCTGACCGTCAGGAAGTTCCTCCTTATCTCCATGTTGAATCTCTCCTTGGTCAGCTTCCAGCCGTTGTTCCTCGTCCGGCCCTCTGGTGCCCTGAAGAATAAAGTTACCATCTTTGTTTTTTAGTATGGTGGTAACGAAATCACCGACAACAGAGACAAAGCCCAGCTGCTCAATACCTACTTTACATCAGTCTTCACACATAAAGGAACCACCAACCAACCAACCAACCTACAACCTAACTGCAAATAACAGCCCTGGAACCGAACTCAACACAGACAAAGCTACCATTAGGGACTACTTGAGGGAGCTTAACGAGTACAAATCACCGGGACCTGACGGACTGTACCCCAGAGTCCTAAAAGAACTGGCAGACACCATAGCAGAACCTCTTCTCCTCATCTACCAAAAATCTTGGGCCACTGGAGACCTACCAGAAGACTGGAAACGAGTGGACGTAATTCCCATCCACAAAAAAGGGAAAAGACGGATCCAAGCAACTACAAACCTATTAGCCTGACTTCAATACCTGGAAAAATACTGGAGAAAATAATAAAAAAACAGCTTTGTAATTAACTTAATAACTGCAAAATTCACTTAACAACTGCCTTGGCTTAGCCAGAGAAATTTTGGGCGCAGTTGTGATCGTACGTCAAGGACTATCCGTATTATCTAAATGGGTTTTTCTTTGAGAATATGGGAATGCTTAGCCCATCTAATCTGCACTGCAGTCTTGTTGTTGTTATATCAATAATGGCTTTTCAAGCAACCACAATTTTAGGTTTGTACTTTATAATTAACTGCTTCTCTTTATAGTGCCATGTAAACTTATGCATAAGCTGTTATTCAAGCATTGCATACTCGTGGTAATCCCTAGATTTGAAAGCTTTTGAAAACTCAGAAGTGAAAAAGGAAGTGGTAAGAAAAAACTCCAATCAGCCCAGTAACTATGGTTGAGTCACTGGGAGTTGGGTGGCAAGTACAGTAAATGTAATATATGACGGCTGGTCATATCGCCAGTCAGATGTTTAGACTGGATTTTGCATTTTTATCCAGCTACCTACTATTTCCCAAGAGCCTGGGACAATTCGGGACAGGCAGACGTCGTTCTCTGATGGTGTTAAAGGTATTTATTTGGAACACTTACTTCCAACCGGAGCAGGATGCAACTGTTCCAAATGAAGCTGCCTTTTGCAACTGGCTGATGAAGATTTTGTCAGTGTTGATGGTGTTCAAGTGCTCTTCCAGTTATTTTGGGAACAGCCTGTAAAAAGAGAAGATGGGAGATTCGTACTTTCAGATTTGCAAGATTCTATTAATGTAACCGTGCAATAAAGTTTATTTATTTATTTTATTTATTATTTATTTATTTATTGGATTTGTATGCCACCCCTTGCCGAAGACTCGGGGCGGCTAACAACAGTAATAAAACAATGTACAATAATAATCCAATAAATACTAAAAATGATTAAAAAACCCATTAATATAAAAAACCAAACATACATACAGACATACCACACATGAAATTGTAAAGGCCCAGGGGGAAAGAGCATCTCAATTCCCCCATGCCTGGCGGCAGAGGTGGGTTTTAGGGAGCTTACGAAAGGCAAGGAGGGTGGGGGCAATTCTAATCTTTGGGGGGAGTTGGTTCCAGAAGGCTGGGAGTTGACAGAGAAGGCTCTTCCCCTGGGTCCCGCCAAGCGGCATTGTTTAGTTGATGGGACCCGGAGAAGACCCACTCTGTGGGACCTAACCGGTCGCTGGGATTCGTGGGATTCGTGCTTCACTTGCTTGGAGCTGGCCAGCAGAAGGCGGTCCCTGAGATAATCTGGTCCGGTGCCATGAAGGGCTTTATAAGTCATAACCAACACTTTGAATTGTGACCGGAAACTGATCGGCAACCAATGCAGACTGCGGAGTGTTGGTGTAACATGGGCATATTTGGGAAAGCCCATGATTGCTCTCGCAGCTGCATTCTGCACAATCTGAAGTTTCCGAACACTTTTCAAAGGTAGCCCTATGTAGAGAGCACACTTAACAATTAACTCCTCAGTTTACCTGCGACGACTAACAACATTTTTGCAAGCCTGAAAGTATAAATCTCCCACCTTCTCTTTTTGCAGCCTGATCAATTATCATTGATCCTTCCTAAGTTTCTTTCTTTGACCACTAATCAGTTGCAGGCTCTTCCCCTTCTCTCTGATCGTTCTTTAGGCAGCATGTCTTCCCCACCTCCCTCAATGTCCTGCTCACATATCATTCCATTTCCCCAGCATCAGATCCTTTTCTAGAGACCTAAACCTTTGCATACTATTCCCAAAATAGGATAATTTGGACCCGGTCATTTGGATGTGATGAGTGAGCCAGAATGGGCAAAGGCAAGCACAAGAAACTTGTTTCAGGAACCGAGTAGTTTGTTGCCATATTTGTCTTCTGGCACATAAAATAATGGTATCAATGTATATAATAAAGATTGGATCTGATTCAATCTGGATTAAATGGTGCATTTGATCCATTTGCTTGCTTTCATGGATACAGTATGCTCGATGCTCAGCACCATATTTTCCGGAGTATAAAACGCACTGGAGTATAAGACACACTTAGATTTTAGAGGTGGAAAACAAGGGGAAAAATATTTTTCAGCCATTTTTTGTACATTTTTTCACAAACATGGGGGCATTTTGGTCTTTTCCCAGTCCCCAGGAGCTCTCTGAAGGCTCCCTAGACCCTTTGGCCACCCCATTTTTGTGAAAAAACAGGCAAAAATGACCCATTTTTTGCAAAAACGGGGGCATTTTTGCCATCCTCCAGAACCCAGGAGCTTCCTGCAGGCTTCTTAGACCCTCTGCTCACCCCATTTTTGCAAAAAAACCAGGCCCATTTTCTGCAAAAATGGGATGGGGCCTTGGGACAGCAATAATAATAATAATAATAATAATAATAATAATAATAATTATTATTATTATTATTATTATTATTATTATTATTATTTAGATTTGTATGCTGCCCCTCTCTGAAGACTTTGGTATATAAGATGGGGGTAGGGGTGGAAGGTGTATCTTATACAGTACTCTGAAAAATATGGTATACTATATTGTACTATAATAAGAGCATGCTGCTACACCTGAAATCTGGCAAGGCATGAATTCAACCAGCGTGTTATTGAAAGGTGCTTTAGCTTTCAAAATTGCCATGATTGACTTTTCACCCTGTGAAATGAATACGCAGAACACCCAAAGGGATCTCCTTCCCTTCCTGTTTTGGCTGGGCTAGTTGTATGCACTGGAATATGAGTTGGCTGGAAATGTAGAGAAAACAAAGGAAGGCTGCAATCATAACTCAGGGAATTACAAACAAAATCACTACAGTCAATCTTGGTAAGGTCTCATTAGCATGCCTGTGCTTTTCTTGTCCCACTTTATATGTGCAAGTCTGCGGTGGCACAGACTACAGCATCTCTCAGCAGTGGAGGGCTGAGCCAAAATCGGCCATGAATGGCTCTCCAGAATCATAGCCATCAAAGGTTTTCCCCTCCTATCCCCTTGGTTTCACATTTGGTACTGTGTGAAAATATTTGCATTTGATATTATGAAATACGTTTAAGTAAACTTTTGATGATGGGCTACCAGATCTCCCATTATATGTTACTCTAGTTTGATGTGGTTTATATTGATTTTAATTGATATAGTTAATTACTGGGGTTATGTTAATATGAAAAAGAGATGGTGAGAGGAGGAGGAGGAGAAAGCACAAGAGGGAGAAGGAGAGATTGAGGGAGAGGGTTATGATTGAATAAAAAATGAATGTGCATAAGCTTACATGTTGTAAGCCAACCTCAGTCTAAGAAGAAGGGCAGCATTAAAAAAAATTCGAATAAATAAATAAAAGTTAAATTATACTGATTAAATGGGAAGAAAATGGAGACTAAGAGGTGATAGACCCAGATGACAATATTAGGTTGAAGAGGCAGCATTAGAACATCAGTATATTTGCAACGCAGCCGCGAGAGCAGTCATGGGCCTCCCTAGGCATGCCCATATTTCTCCAACACTCAGCTGAACAGCTTTTAAAATTGCCTTTTGCACTGACCACTAGCAGATTTCTGCTTCTTCCTTTGCTGCCATGTTAGCAGTGACTTTGTAGTGCAGCTTAACTCACAGTGTTAACCTTCCCTCATCTACCAAAGCCATTGCATAGAGCAGAGGGCATTTGATTTTGGTTTAGAGAACTTGAACAGGTGTCAAGGGAACAAAGATCACCTTCATTCATTACAGAAACTGAAGGAGCAGGCTATTCTTACCCGAAAACTGAGTGAAACTTATGAATTCTGGCCATCGAAGTAGTGATGAACACAGACATGTTCATAGTGGAAGATTCTCATGAGAAGAGTAAGAAAACATGCATTGGGTGTGATAGTGATGGAAAAGATCCACTGTTGCTTCTTGACACGGGTCCTGGGCATCCATGAGTACCTCCGGAACTGCCTGCTACCACACGAATCCCAGCGACCGATAAGGTCCCACAGAGTTGGCCTTCTCCGGGTCCCGTCGACTAAACAATGTCGTTTGGCGGGCCCCAGGGGAAGAGCCTTCTCTTTGGCGGCCCCGGCCCTCTGGAACCAACTCCCCCCAGAGATTAGAACTGCTCCCACCCTCCCTGTCTTTCATAAACTACTCAAGACTCACTTATACTGCCAGGCATGGGGGAGTTGAGACACCTTTCCCCCAAGCTTTTTTATATTTTGTTTTACGTTTGGTATGAATGTGCTGTTTGGTTTTTTAAAATAATGATAGGGTTTTATATGATTTTTAATATTAGATTTGTTCCACTGCTATATTGTTTTTATTACTGTTGTGAGCCGCCCTGAGTCTTCGAAGAGGGGCGGCATGCAAATCTAATAAATAAATAAATAAATCAATAAATGTGAGGGTGTGTCCCTCACAGCTCCCAGTCCTCCCATTCAGAGACGCCCTTTCTCTCACTTTAATTGTGGTGAAGGCATTGTCTCCAATCAATGGTAGTCTTGCACTTAGTCGGCAGGCGGGTGCATCCCTGTGAAATTTTGCTTCTACTCATGTACAGGATGCAAAGTCTCACAAGGAGATGCCTGTGCAAGATTTCAGTGAATTTTTGCTTCCGCGCATGCGCATAAACAAAAAAAATCACCAAAATCTCACACATATCCCTTCACGAGATTTTTACTTCCTGCGTATGCGCAGAAGCAAAATCTCGCTGGGACACCCAGAGTTTTACTACCAGTGCACAGTGTGGCCCATACTGGCTAGCAACCAAATACTGCCCGTGCTTCTCTTGGGGCGTTTGTTTGTTTGTTTGTTTGTTTGTTTGTTTGTTTGTTCATTCGTTCGTTCGTTCGTTCGTTCATTCATTCATTCATTCATTCATTTGTCCAATACACAAATACATAGGAAGAAAAATAGACATGTGATAATATAAAAGAGGGTGAAAGTGAACTTAGAGGAGAGGATATATGAAAGGAAGAGAATATATAAGTTAGGTAAAAGAAAGGAAAGACAATTGGACAGGGGACGAAAGGCACTCCAGTGCACTTATGTACTCCCCTTACTGGCCTCTTAGGAACCTGGAGAGGTCAATCGTGGAGAGTCTAAGGGAGAAGTGTTGGGGGTTAGGTGTTTCCATAGGTGCTGGGCTATACATTCTCACTTCCTGCATTGCAATCATTGTTCTCCTAAATCCAGCAATTTCATGTTTCACTCTTCATGTTTTATGCTGCTGAGCTCTAAGCAAGTCACGGTGGTTTCTGTATTGTTTCTTGCAAGTTGGCCTAGTCCTTCCCTTCTCTGTTGAAGGATGACTGGCCTACCTCCCGAGAAATTTTGGAGTGTGTTGCAATTGTTCCATTGAGGCACCTGTGCTTTTTCTCTGGTCCTGTGCCTGCCCCTGCAGAACCTCTCATGAATGAATGACGGTAATCCTGTAATCTCTCATGAATGAATGTAATACTTGCATGCCTGTGGAAAACTGACATTGGGGTGCAAGTGTTCCCTTGCTATTTCTGGGAAGTGATCTATCTTTATTCTTGTGGCTCCCCTTGACTCATCCTGGGAACAGCCACTTCCTGAACTTTGCGCTGTTGCTCAAGTTGAAGGCTGGGTGGTGTGGTTGACATGAATCTTGATTAAACTCATGATTGGTTCCACGGAATCATGAATGTCACAGAAGGAGCCACACGGATTCCACTGCCAGCTCTTAGGTGAAGCAAGAAGAAAAGAAAACCCCTCTTCTTTTTCTATTTTGCACTCCCCCAATGTCTATCCCCTCCTCCGACCTACTTACTCCTTCACTCCGCCTCTACCTCTCTCTCCTTCTTTTCCTCCCCCTCTACTTCCTCTACAACCTTCTCTTACTGAGTATCTTCTATCCTAACTCACTTCATAATTACCAGATTGATGCTATATATTCAACTTTAAAGCTACCAGTGGTTCTTCCAAAAATCTTTATTATTTTTAACATTTACTCCTAAAAGAAAAAAAAACTTTTTTTTCTCTAGGTATATAATGCCAAAAGAAAAAACACTATCTCTAGTAGAAAAAAAAATCTAGTTTTGTCTTCTTTGTTCTCTGTTAAATTATTAACACAATCTGAAGTTAGTTGGGGGAAAGATCAAAAGCAACGTGAGAAAATATTATTTTACTGAAAGAGTAGTAGATCCTTGGAACAAACTTCCAGCAGACGTGGTTGGTAAATCCACAGTAACTGAATTTAAACATGCCTGGGATAAACATATATCCATTGTAAGATGAAACACAGGAAATAGTATAAGGGCAGACTAGATGGACCATGAGGTCTTTTTCTGCCGTCAGTTTTCTATGTTTCTTTTTAAAAAAAAATATTTTTATTGATTTTCAAAAAAAAAGACAGACAAAAACATACAACATTAAACATTTAAGGAGCTACTATTGCTCTGTTTATCGTAGAAGTCTAACTATTACAGAAATATAAAAACCTAACTGTAGTCAGATCAAAGCAGAAGTACCACACATGTAAGTTACATTCTTATTGAATTCAACTCTATTTTTATAATATTAAACTTATTATTCAAATTCCTTTATATTTTAAAATATTCTATACTTAAACAGAAAAAAGAAGGTTATTAGTAATACAGAAAAAAAGAAAATGAAAGAATATACACTTCTAAGTTAGTTATACTATATATTAATTCATTCTAACTTATAATTAACTATTAACGTCTTCTATGTTTCTATGTTTCTATTCCAGAATTTAACTCCAACTGGTGTTGGTTAAGATAAGGGCAAAATATGATATGGCTCTTGGAACAATGGACAAAAATGTGCAATTATGTATGTTTTCTGTAATATTGTAAGGTATATGCACACTGATTTGTATCTGAGAAAGTGGAAGGAAAAAAATGGCAAAAAGAAGAAAACATAGCTGCCCAGGAAAGTGAAAATAAAGGAGGGAACAAAACTGGATGGATATGAAGCCAGGAGAAAAAATTACTGGACAGGAAAGAAAATGGACAACTGTTACTATCCTATCCTAAATGAGGATCGAACAACTGTGACATTTGTAAACATATGTGAATACTAAACAGTGCTCTATCCTCCAAATAGGCAAGGCATGAAGAATAGAAATTCCCCTTGGATGCAAGAAGGGTTTTTTTTCACTTTCTTGCAAAATCAGGAAGAGACTAAAGGAATAGCTTTGGAACCTTCATCTGCCAACAAAGCACAAGGCTCAATTGCAACAGAGAGATTGTCGGCAATGACCTTAAAATTCATCTAACAATTCATCCAAAACAATTTCTGCAAGCTTCGGAATGCTCCTTAATCCCATGACCTCTTCATAAACTGGAATGGTGTAGACGGGATCAGGTATATAAAGTGTTGAGAAGAGGAAAGCTCACTGGGAGCGCCTAGTTGAGGCCTTTAAGCTGGAATAATTCTGATGAGTTCACGTCATTTTATCAAGAGGCCAGATAATGTAGACTTTGATTTGAAGTGCTGCCACATAGAGGTGGGAGGTCAAAACACCAGAAGGCCAGACAAGGAATAATGGATGGAAAGGGATCAAGGAGAGACTCAACTAGAAATAAGGAGGAACTTTCTGATTGTGAGAGCAATCAAACAATGGAGCAGTTTGCCTTTGGAAGTTGTGGGAGCTTCATCAGCTGAGACTTTCAAGAAGAGATTGGACTGCCATTTCTCAGAAATGGTGTAGGGTCTCCCACTTGGACTAGATCAGTGTTTTTCAACCAGTGTGCCGTGGCACACTAGTGTGCCGCGAGACATGGTCAGGTGTGCCGCAAAGCTCAGAGAGAGAAAAAAAACAAGAGAGAAAGAGAAAGAAAGAAAGAGCAAGAGAGAGAGAAAGCAAGCAAGAGAGAGAAAGAAAATGAGAGAAAGAGAAAGAAAGCAAGAGAGAGAAAGAGAGAGAAAAAAGAAAGCAAGAGAGAGAGAGGAAGGGTAGGTGGGAGAGAGAAAGACAGAGGGAGGTAGGGAGGGAGAGAGAAAGAGCAAAAAAGAGGAAAGAAGGAAGAGAAAGAGGGATGGAGAGAGAGGGGAAAAAAGAGGAAGGGAGAGAGAGAAGGAGGGAGGGAGAGAGAAATAGAGCAAAAGGGAGGAAGAGAGAGAGAATTTTTTGTCCAAACTTTTTTTAGCCACCCCCCATCCCACCCCCACTCAATGTGCCCCATGGTTTTGTAAATGTAAAAAATGTGCCGCGGCTCAAAAAAGGTTGAAAATCACTGGACTAGATGACCTACAAGGTCCCTTACAACTCTGTGAATCTGTTAATGTGTAAAAGGTGAATTATGGCAGTGGTCTAAAATATAATTTAAGATTATAAGAAAATTCTTCAATCAGTTGGTGGTTTTTGGAGCCCACTGTTGCCTGTTTTGGTTAGTAGACAATTCCAAATTATTTGGCTACCGCTTTTCCCCGGCTGTGAATTTAAAAAAATCTAGGGATGCCAGGACTTCCCCCTGGAGCCAATCCCATAGAATAGCTACAGTATGAATAAAACTGTATGAATAGAAGCATTGGTGTTTAGGGGATTTCATGTTGCCCATCATCCTATAGATTCTTATGCTCACCATGTAAGTTAATATTATAAAAAGAGAAACATTATTTTTAATTCAGAAACCATCCCTAACACATGCATTTATGAGTTTTGAGAGCTCTTCCTAGTGCCCGCTCTTTCTGAAGCACATGAACTGGGGGCACAAAAAGCTGTTCCCCTCTACCTGAATGCTCCCCCCGTTTGCCAAAGTCAGCAACATGACTAGTGTTTAATGCACATGCTGTATAGCTGTTGCACATTTACCACTATATGTGCCAGTTTGTTACTGGTAAGATAGCAAGATAGGTGCATTCATGGTTCTTCATGTCTGTGCTCTGGACATGAGGGCTGAGATAAGAGAGATGCAGCCGAATAAAATGAGAATTTGCTAATACAGTGGTACCTCTACTTATGAACTTAATTCGTTCCGTGATCAGGTTCTTAAGTAGAAAAGTTTGGAAGAAGAAGCAATTTTTCACATAGGAATCAGTGTAAAAGCAAATAATGCATGCGACTGGGGAAACCACAGGGAGGGTAGAGGCCCTGTTTCCTCCTAGGTGATTTCTAGAGGGGCCCCACAGAGGCTTCTCCCTGCCATTTCCGGCCCTGTTTCCTCCTAGGAGATTCCTAGAGGGGCCCCACAGAAGCTTCTCCCTGCCTTTTCCAGCCCTGTTTCCTCCCAGGACATTCCTAGAGGGGCCCCACGGAAGGTTCTCCCTGCCATTTCCGGCCCTGTTTCCTCTTAGGAGATTCCTAGAGGGGCCCCACGGAAGCTTCTCCCTGCCTTTTCCAGCCCTGTTTCTTCCTGGAAGATTCCTAGAGAGGCCCCATGGAGGCTCTCCCTGCCTTTTCTGGTTACAGTTTCAGAAGCTCGGGTTTGTAAGTGGAAAATGGTTATTGAGAAGCGGGGGGAAAATCTTGAACATCCAGTTCTTATCTAGAAAAGTTCATAAGTAGAGGCATTTGTAGGTAGAGGTACCTCTCTGTACCCTTTTTCCCCCCTCAGTAGCTCTTTCCCCTCTGACCTCTTCTAAGCTCAGCACCTTGGTTGTATCTGAGATACAAAAATTGATCCAAGAGAGACGAAATAAGTGTCCCAATTTTGATCCAAGAAACAGGAGGGCTGACAAACCCTTAGAAGTCGCGCAGGCCCCAGCTAAGTCTTCCTTCTCTATCTTTGAGCTCTTTCTCCCGTGGCACCACAAATATGCACCCAAGATTTGGATGGCATTCCATGGCACAGATTCCGATTCATTCATTCCATGACCTCAGCCACTAAATTAGAGCTTTACAAATCTCTAATTGCAAAAGAAGTATTGAGAATTATTATTATGAAAGGATTTACGTTACTACAATTGAATCTCTCCTGCTAACTACAGGAAACAAGCCTTGCCTCATACCAGACGTATTGTAGAGAAAGGCGTTGACATGAGAAGTTTGTGCCTGTGTGTAAGTCACCCCCTTCTTCTTCTTTTCCAGAGTTGCATGAAAGATATTTATAACTGACAGGGTTTCAGGGATTCTCTTTGTGACTGGCGGGCTGTAATTTTGTATGAAAGGCCTTTATTACAAAGGTAATATTTCAAGAATATTAAGTAACAAGGAGAAAGCAGCTGCGTCTGATTTAAAAAATCAGATCTGTGGCAAAGAACTTGGTATTGTCCAGAAATTCAGGATCCCATCACGGTGGCTAGGTCTGATGGGAACTAAAACCCCAAATATCTGGAGGAACTTGACTCACTTTTATTGCTTCCAAAGACTTATAGCAGTAGTTCTCAACCTTCCTATTGCCGCGACCCTTTAATACAGTTCCCTGTGTTGTGGTGACCCCCAACCATAAGTCTAGCGCCAATTCTCCGAACAGAGCTTTAAGATGATTGACAGGAAGGTCAGAGGGATACCCCCGTTGTAAACACCTGACAGAATAGAATAGAATTTTATTGGCCAAGTGTGATTGGACACACAAGGAATTTGTCTTGGTGCATATGCTCTCAGCGTACATAAAAGAAAAAGATACATTTGTCAAGAATCATGTGGTACAACACGTAATGATTGTCATAGGGGTCAAATAAGCAATGAAGAAACAATCAATATTAATAAAAATCTTAGGATACAAGCAACAAGTTAGTCATACAGTCCTAAGTGGGAGGAAAAGGATGATAGGAATGATGAGAAAGAGTAGTAGAATAGAAGTGCAGATTTAGTAAAAGGTCTGACAGTGTTGAGGGAATTATTTGTTTAGTAGAGTGATGGTGTTCGGGAAACAGTTTATGTCCAGGATGCGAGCGGTCAGTAAATATTTTCCCCGCCCTCTTTTTGACTCGTGCAGTATACAGGTCCTCAATGGAAGACCGGTTGGCAGCAATTGTTTTTTCACAGTTCTGATTATCCTCTGAAGCCTGTGTCAGTCTTGTTGGGTTGCAGAACCAAACCAGACAGTTATAGAGGTGCAGATGACAGACTCAATGATTCCTCTGTAGAACTGTATCAGCAGCTCCTTGGGCAGTTGGAGCTTCCTGAGCTGGCGCAGAAAGAACATTCTTTGTTGTGCTTTTTTGATGATGTTTTTGATGTTAGGTGACCATTTTAGGTCTTGAGATATGATAGAACCTAGAAATCTGAAGGTCTCTACTGTCGATACTGTGTTGTCTAGTATTGTGAGAGGTGGAAGGGTAGAAGGATTTCTCCTAAAGTCTACCACCATTTCTACCGTTTTGAATGTGTTCAGTTCTAGATTGTTCTGGTCACACCACAAGGATAGTTGTTCAACAGTTGTTCAACTGATTGGTCAGATTGTAAAAATATGTTCCAAGGTGCCAGAATAGAAGTTTAGTTCCTATCTTTGTCTTTTCCCATGATCTTAGGTGACCCCCCCCTGTGAAACGGTCATTCGATCCCCAGGTTGAAAACCACTGACTTACAGTATTTCTAAAAAGAAAAAGCAGTGTACTGATAATTGTTTTTAGTATTGGATTATTATTATATGCTGTCTTATTATTGCTGTTAGCCGCCCCGAGTCTTCAGAGAGGGGCAGCATACAAATCCAATAGATAGATAGATAGATAGATAGATAGATAGATAGATAGATAGATAGATAGATAGATAGATAGATAGATAGATAGATAGATAGGGACAAGATCAAAAGGGTCTATCTTCTAAAATATGTGTTTTGATTGGCCATGGTCATTGTGTCGGCCATTTTGCAATTTCCTCTCCAAATTTGAAGGGTGCTTACAGTTCAAAAGAGCTATTTACATACTACTTTTGTATTTGCTACTTCATATAACAAATTCCATACTGGTTTCCATCTGCAAAACATGAAGGGTATTTTTAGTATATTCCATTCCATTTCTCTGTTTGCTGAATTGTGTTTTGATTGGTCAACATGGAGAGAGAGGGGTGGCGGGGGGGGGGGAGAGAGGGAGTGAATTCTGAGTTTTCCCAAGGTTGCTAATCCCTCCTTCTACCATGTGCAATGCTGCTTTCATTAATGAGCAACAGCATTCAGGTTTGAACATCACAAAAAACGGTGATTCTCTGACCTCAGCAGGTACCACCCTCTCTATTTTTGCAGGAATCATTGTTCTAACGCAACTTTCCAAAGAGTTTCCAGGCAAACTCAGAGCAATAAGGCATGCGGAACCAAAATAGCCTGTGAGGGTAAGTCATCCCGCCATCTTTGCCTATGCATCAGGAATGACTGTACAGTCCATTAATTCAGCAAAATGGCTTCATTTGTTTTTAAAAAAGTAATATAAAGAGAGCTGAGAATAGTGCTTCTCAGTTACACTGTTAATGAATCATCTTTGTATGCAAAAAATACACAAACACTTTCATTCTGCTCCAGCCTCCCACCTTGTTTCTATTTCCATTACCCTCTGGATGTCCAAGAAATCTTTTTGCCAGATCAGGGGTGGGTTCTAAGTTACCTCACCGCCGGTTTGATTCCTCCGGCACCGCATGGCACACATTGCGTGCCATGTGGCCGGAAACCTGGTTTCTGCACAAGCATAGAAGCAAAAAAAGCTTCTCCACATGCACAGTCAAAAATAAAATGGATACAGTATGCTCAATGTTCAATATTAGAGCCACTTCAGGGGCGTGGCCAGTTGGTGATTGCTTCCGGGTTTGGGAAAGGGGGAGAATTCCCGCTACCGGTTCTACAGAACCAGTCCAATCCAGGAGCAACCCACCTCTGTGCCAGATGGCATCTATTCTTTCTTTGCTGGTCACTTCCAAACCTTGTCCTGCAGAAAGTGTTCACGGAGAGGGGATATAATCTGTCTCTATCATATCTGCCTCCTTCTTTATTTATATTTATATCTATATTTATCTGATTTGACCAATTCATGTATACAATATTATTCATTCTTCTGTTCAATATTATATTGAGACTAATAACACTCATAGTCTTTATTTTCAGAGATTTTTTTTTTAGGAAAAAGTTTTTTGTTTTTTTTCAGACCAATCACATATGCAATATAATATACCATCAATCTTAAAATGCAATACAATAATAAAATTTTTGAATTGGGTATTCATAATCCATCCAGTGCTACCTCCTGTACATTTGACATCTGGATAAAAAATAATTATTCAAATTTCTTATATGCATTTAAAAAGCTATTATCTAATAGAGTTTCTTTTAGTTGCTTCTTTTCTTATTACATCTGATCATTTAGGCCGTCATGCTTCAATCTCCTCGATACTGTATATCCTTAATATCAATTTCATATATATTTCTTACCATTACTTTTATTGTAATCGCCCTTTAAAAAAGAAAAGAAAGAAACCAGAATTCCCAATCATAACGACTAAATCTTAAATTTTATCTAACTGTTACAGGGATCTAACATATATCAATTCAAAAGGGGAAATTCCCCCCCTTTTTATCTTTCTTTCTCTCTCTTTTTTCCCCCTTCTTTTCTTCTTTTTAATTTTTTTAATTTTACTTTTTTGTCTACTTACTAGATTTTTTTAATCTACTTACTCTGGGTCCTCGGTGACGGGCAGCAAATTGAATTGAATTAAATTAAAAGGAATTGTTATTAATTGGGCTAATTGGGACATTTATGATAAATTATAGAGATAGTATTAAAAGCAAGCAAATTAAATTGCATAATTCAATATTTTGAGGCCTATATGATATCAGTAGTCATCTGACTTTGCAAGCCAAACATGGATAACTTCGAAGGGAAACTACCTGGAAATTCCAGGGACTGCAAGCTAGATTAAGAAGTTATTCGCTGGAAGAAAACAATAGCAAAGCATTTCTATACTGTTGGCCAAGAAACAGAATGGATATGGCCATGAAATTAAGATTACAGAGTTCAGTTAAAAGAGATGTTACATACAGACCGATGTAGTAGTAATTTGCATAGCCACCACTGATTGGCTAATCTAGCGATGGGAGAATAAAACTCATGTCAGTGGTAGCAGACTTCAGGAAGCCCTTAAAAATTGCTTCCCTGCAGCCAGCCAGCAGTCCGTATTAGTCTTAGCTAATAGACAATAAAGGTGCTGAACTGTTCCTGTGACCTGCCTCTTCATTTACGCACGAATCTAAGAGACATCACCTTTAATGATAGAACAATGAGATGTCTATAGTGGGTGAAATAAAGTATCAGGTATGAAGTAAATTGACCAACCTTCATTGCAAAATATCCTTTGCAATTACACCATATGTGGGCACACAAACTAGGCTTATTTGCCTGCAGCCTGATATGACCCGATCATGAACCACATGGATAATTGTATATCAAACTGTTGAGAACCATCTCTAATCTCTTCTTTCACGCTATTGTTTAGGTGGAAATGGATGACACTGAGAAATCCAGGTCAGAAATCTGACTAATAATTCTTATTCTTGTGGAAAAAATATTCAGGGTTCATAATAGAGAAGGTCTTTTCTGAGATAATAGTCAGACTTTTATATGACTTCTCATGGAAGGTCATCACAACCTATGTTCAGGTGACAGCTGAAAACAAATTTAAATATATGTAAAAATTACTCATTTCCTAGTAGGTTTCACAATTGATTATTTTAAGCGGGTGGAAAAGTTGGATCCTCTCAGTTCTACCCTGCAGGCTTTTTGTAAGGTCAGAGTTCTGTATTATTTTAAATACGCCATTGACTGTTTGAAGATTTATATATACTACTTTGGATTTGGAAGCTGAAGGTGTGGTTTATAAACCTTTTAAATAAATACGTGCAGTTAGTTTGCAAATCCTAGTTCATTTTTACTTTTCAGCATAACTTACTCAATGTTCAATTAAATGTCCCATTACTAATTGAACATTAAGCCTCCATTATTACATAATCCATTATTTATGACTTCACCCATTTACAAATCCTTATTTTTGTGCTTAAATAACAGCAGACTTGTTCAAAGGCAAATCAGCTTATCCTCTATGAACCGTATTGGCGTTGAGTACCTAACAATGACTGACAATATCTGATAGCTAACCTTTGTAGTTTTACAATTTTGTTTGATCAAACCCCAATTATTCATATTTCTCATAAAAAGAAAGAACATCCTCCTTCATTCACCAGTTAAGACTTTTGCTTTTCAGATGCCCTTCCAATGCCACCAGGTTTTATTCCCCCAAAAACATAAAATATGATAAATAGTTAAATATGTTTCCAAATTATGGATTAAATCTTATAATCATAATTGAGATCCTGGATTATGGATTGATATTCTATCCTTGCCAGCATATATATTTTCCCCTTCCTGACTCATCCACCCTCTATCCCCCATTTTAGTATCTGAAAATAATCCTGCATGAATTTGGTCATTTAAAAAGTTTTTAAGAATGGATTGTAACATAGGCTAGATGGACAGGCACTGGGGCGGTGGTGGAACGTATTGTTAGTGGTTTCTACATTTTGCAGAAGGGATATCTCAGGGAGTCAAAAAAGTCAATATGGAGTCTCAATTGCACACGTAAAATCCAGATTTTTTCTGTGTACATCACAAGTAAAATGAAGGGCCCGGGTTTCATTTGAATGATTACAGCTACCATCAAGTCATTGATTTTACATACAACTCCTTCCTTGAAGTCCTCTGAAAGCTTGCTTTGAATTTATTTGTTTGTTTGTTTGTTTTTTGATTTGATTTGATTTGATTTGATTTGATTTGATTTGAATGCCGCCCCTCTCCGTAGACTCGGGTCGGCTAACAACAGTGGTAAAAACAGCATGCGACAATCCAATACTAAAACAACTAAAAACCCTTATTTTAAAACCAATCATACATACAAACATACCATACATAAATTGTAGAAGCCTAGGGGGAAAGAATATCTCAGTTCCCCCATGCCTGACGACAGAGGTGGGTTTTAAGAAGCTTACGAAAGGCAAGAAGGGTGGGAGCTATTCTAATCTCTGGGGGGAGATTAAACCGCCAAACGACATTGTTTAGTTGACGGGACCTGGAGAAGGCCCACTCTGTTGGACCTAATTGGTCGCTGGGATTCGTGCAGCAGAAGGCGGTGCAGGGAGATAATCTGGCCCGGTGCCATGAAGGGCTTTATAGGTCATAACCAACACTTTGAATTGTGACCGGAAACTGATCGGCAACCAATGCAGACTGCGAAGTGTTGGTGTGACATGGGCATATTTAGGGAAGCCCATGATTGCTCTCGCAGCTGCATTCTGCACGATCTGAAGTTTCCGAACACTTTTCAGAGGTAGCCCCATGTAGAGAGCGTTACAGTCATTCCTGGCCCTGCTACCATTTTATTGTTGTAGCTCTATAATTTATGACTGCACTTAGTCTTGCACAGGGGAGGGGTTTTTTGATGTCAGAGCATCTTTAAAATTGCCTTATATTTTTATATTCTTCTTTCTATGCTTCCATTATGCATAAGCATTGACTTCCTCTGATGGTCTCGATCACAAAAGTTAGGGGTTACTTATATAATAACTCGTAATAACTTTGAAATTAAGAAATCAGCAATGAAAAGTAAGCGCATTCATTTCCTCCATTTGGGGAGCATTCTCCTAATTATTTTGCTTGATTTCACTGCCCCCTTCCCCCCTGCCACTTCACAGACGTAGAT
The DNA here is from genome assembly GCF_031021105.1 of Erythrolamprus reginae. Classification (NCBI taxonomy): domain Eukaryota; kingdom Metazoa; phylum Chordata; class Lepidosauria; order Squamata; family Dipsadidae; genus Erythrolamprus; species Erythrolamprus reginae. The sequence goes on along the minus strand of NC_091951.1, from coordinate 229,672,366 downwards.
GAATCTTGAAACTATTAGATAGTTGAAAATTGGTTTTAAAAGAGCAGCCCAACAACATCTTGCTTTTCATCCACTGACAGGCAGACCATTATCGCTAATTAGAAGCCTGTAGCAACACAATCCTTCCCTGGGGAGTCAGGACTTTGAGGAAGGTGTGGTTGCCAGGGCTTGTGTTCAACATGCAGAGGTACAAAAGAAAATTTGAGTGAAGCTTCCAGTTTCCACCCACTCATCTGTGGAACACGTTGATGGAAAAGAACAATAATGGCCAATGAGATCCATTTGACAGCTCTTGGGAAATTCTGCCTCAAATCTAGAGAAAGCTGGTGAGGATCGACCAAAGGCATGAAGAGGGCTGGAAATGTTTAGATGTTTCAGAAAGTCAGTACCCATCAAATGTTTGCCACATGTAGCTAGTCCTCAGGTAATGACATAGAAACATAGAAAACATAGAAACATAGAAGACTGACGGCAGAAAAAGACCTCGTGGTCCATCTAGTCTGCCCTTATACTGTTTCCTGTATTTTATCTTAGGATGGATATATGTTTATCCCAGGCATGTTTAAAGTCAGTTACTGTGGATTTACCAACCACGTCTGCTGGAAGTTTGTTCCAAGCATCTACTACTCTTTCGGTGAAATAATATTTTCTCATGTTGCTTTTGATCTTTCCCCCAACTAACTTCAGATTGTGTCCCCTTGTTCACTTTCCTATTAAAAACACTTCCTTCCTGAACCTTATTTAACCCTTTAACATTTTTAAATGTCCTTCTGTCCTCCAGACTATACAGATTGAGTTCATTAAGTCTTTCCTGATACGTTTTATGCTTAAGACCTTCCCCCATTCTTGTAGCCCGTCAGCAATGACAGCAATTACGACTGTAATTTTGGTTGCTAAGCGTTGCAGTTGTCAAGCACAATGTCATGAAATGATGCCACTTACCAATGGTAGTTTCAGCACTCCCCAGTTAACGATTGTTAGGTGAATCACTGTGTGACATTAAGCAAGGACCTCATATGAATTCAACGTCCGAATTCTTGCTATCTTCCCCATTGACATTGCTTGTGGGGAAACGACAGGTCAGGTCATAAATCATAATCATGCAACCGCAGGATATTGTCCAGACCAGTTACTAAGACCAGTTACCTCTGACCATGGGGGCACTGTAAAAGCCAAAACCTTGAAGAGAGGTTGCAAATACTACTTGTTCGGCCCTGTCTTAAGTTGGAAGTGGCACAGAAGAAGTGGCTGTTAACCAAGGACCACACTGTTGTTCCCAACTATGTGCTTTAAGATGTTGTAAATCCAATTCTCAGCAATGTTGCCCAGAAGAAAGTCCTGTCCAGCTCAGTAGAACATACTTTGGAGTAGACATAGCCAAAATCCCACTGAATCCAGGTCACCCTAGGTTTCTTTCAATTACATAGTACTACTACCTCTGATGAAGTTTTGTGAGCCTGAAAAGAACACTGCTGGTATGCTGACAAGTAACTATGGAAAATACCATTATTTTTTAGGTACAGTTCTCTGCAAAAGAGAACTTCAGTGACAGTCCTGAATTAGTAGTGATGAGCTGGAAACGGGCTTGAGGCTATTCAGAATTTTCAGATATGCTTCTATTGCAGATAAAACCTGGCCCAGAATAGACATTATACTTAAAGGGAACTTTGAGATGACCCTCATTTGGTGCCACCAATTCATTCATGCAAGCCCTTATTCCTTCAGTGTGTCACATGACCAGGAAAAAGAATCTAGAACAGAGTAGCTGGCAGAACTGTTTCTCCTACAAGGAATGCACAGGGGATTTTTTGAACTTTTATTATTCCAGTTTGACTTCCCTCACTAAATTTATTCCATTGGTTTTTTTAGAGTTAAACAATGGTTCTCAACTTGGGGGTTGGGACGGGACCCCTTTGGGGGTCAAATGACCGTTTCACAAGGGTTGCCTAACACCATGGGAAAAGACAAATGTAGGAACTAAATGGTTTTAGGAACTAAAGCTTCTTTTCTGGTCTCTTGGAACATATTTTTACAATCCGACCAATCAGGCATTTACAGTGGGGGTGTCCCTCTCACCTTCCTGTCAATCAGCTTAAAGCTCTGTTGGGGGAATTGGTGCTAGACTTATGGTTGGGAGTCACCACAACATGAAGAACTGTATCAAGGGGTCGCAGCATTAGAAAGGTTAAGAACCACTGGTTTAGAGGGTTATGGTGAAGGTGGATGGACATTGGACACTCAAACCCTTTACATTATATTTTGCCCAGTTTTCTATTAGATTGGAACTGGAAACAATAACAAGACAATAATTAGGTGGTGATGGAGAAGACTGTGGGAAGGCAAAGAGGCTGGTAGAAAATTACCTAATCTATTTGTCTTCTAAGAGATGTGCTTTGATTGACCATGCCTATTATTTTGGCCATTTTGCAATCAGCTCTCCAAATTTCAAGAGTGTTCACAGTTCAACTATATCCGCACACTTTCATGTCACAAATTCCATATGGTTTCATCTAAACTTTCTTAAACCTGAGATTTTTATGAACTTAGCTGTTTTAATGTTAGCCGTATTTTTCACAATACTGCAGAGGTTCAAGAAATCCAGGAGAAAATTTAGGATGAGGGAACCAGCCCAATGAAAAAAAAATGAATTATGAAAAATTATTTTATATGGTTAATATATTAAGATGGTTTATATTTGGGGATCAAGAAATCAACCAAAGAAAAGTAATTTGTCACAATATTAAAACCTATTGCTTCAGAAGTTCATGATAATAACAACAAATAAAAAAGTATAAATTCATAATAAATGTATCAGATTCAGAAAATGAAAAATGATTAGTTTTCTGAAGCAAGATGTACATTTTAAGATTTTTTTTCCTCTTCTTCCTTTTTTCTCATATTTTCTTACCTGAAAAGTATTACTTTCTGTAACAATTTCAGGTTAAGATTTTGCTCTATTTTTTGTTATGGCCGTTTTACTGTAATGTTAATGTTACATTTTTGTGTCTCCATTTCTCACAAACATGCAAAAACAAAAAATTACAATATTCATCACAGAGTAGCCGTGGTACAATTAGAACTAAAAATCAAAATGTTTTAAAGCAAGTTCAATTCTATATTTATAACTGTAGACAGTATTTTTAGCACTTCCTAATTTATACCCTAAACAAACTTTTTTGAACTATCCAAGTTATCTGTAACGTTGCTGTATAAACATGATTTTATTGCTGTAAAGGGTGTCAATAATTGTATATGTATTTCAAAATATCCTAATTTTTTTATTTTGTAAAAAATAATGTAACTCCCTTCTTTTAATTCTTGTCAATTTTAGAACTCTTTTGCAAATTACTTCAGATATCTACCGTAAATAGGGTCTTAGTTTAAAGAAGAACAAATTTCAAAAGGCAAAAATAATATGGATTGCTGCTGTTTTTTCAACCCAATTTCTCCACTCCATTCCATTCATTTTTCACCCATCTATCCCTCAACAGCAATGGTGGATTGCTATTGGTGTGGTAGGCGACTGTGCACAGGTAGCAACTGCCAGATTGTGCAATTTACACATGACCGCTCCAGTGCCAGTCCTTTGGGCGTTGCCATCTTTTTTCTTTAATTTTTGGTATTTTTGGTATTTTTTTGCTTCCCAGGCATGCACAGAAGCAAACTCTCACAAAGGGACACTTACATGCAGGGGTAGGATGGGAGGGAACGCAGTGGGTTAGCGAAAATGGAGCTCCACCCCAGGGCACCCAATTTGCACTGAAAGATGTTGAAAGGAAATGCCGGGCGTCCTGCATAAGCCACGCCCACAGTGTGGTAGTAAAAAAATTGGTAGACCTACACTGCTTACACGTGAGGTTTAGGTAATTTTTTGCTTCTGTGCATGTGTGGAAGCAAAAAATTGCCAAAATCGTGCATGCGTGTGTCCCGTCACATGATTTTAGCGCATTTTTGCTTCTTGTGCATACGTGGAAACAAAAGCACACATCCTCCAAGCATGCCAACATGTGGGGTGATATCTTCAAAATCCATATTTAGTGGCAGAAGCAAGTAAGAACCACTTGGAGCATTTCTGATAAGAATATTCAGTTTTTCATTCCATTCATGATTTTCTAAGCCTTCCTCCACTCAACAGAGTAGCATTATTATTATTATTATTGTTGTTGTTGTTGTTGTTGTTGTTTATTAGATTTGTATGCCGTCCTTCTCCGAAAACTCGGGGCGGCTCACAGAATAAATATAGAAACAAAGCGTACAAGACAAATCTAATACATTAAAAAAACTACAGCTAAAAACCCAATGTATTAATCAAACAGTCCAATCACACCATGCATCACATTTATTGCTCCCTAAACCCTGAAATGTCTCCCCCCCCCTAAAATCTCTGCATGGTTTTCTGTTTTCCTATGCTTGCTGCTATTTGTCTTTTCTTCCTAACTGCATAATATGAGCACTTAGATAACCTAGGTTGCCTTTACAATAATATACACGGTGCTTTAATCTAAACAGTGACTATAATAAAATAAAAGTGAAATACAGCTACAGTATTTCAATATTTTTTTTAAAATAGCTGTATTTATAATAGGCATTCACATGCAGTGCCATTTTTTCAGCCGCCCCAAATACGAGAGAAGCAAGAAAGAGAAATTGCATTTTTAAAATACTGAATCAACCTTTCCTAATTTGATCTTCTCCTGCGTTGAACTTCAATTGCCAACAACCCTTAGCAGTGTGACTCCTAGAGGAGAGTGTTTGTAGCTGATGATTGAAATGAGGGTCCTTGGTGTTCTCTGAACTTGGTTGTTTTCTTGCAGACGTTTCATTACCCAAATTATTATTATTATTATTATTATTATTATTATTATTATTATTATTATTATTATTAATTAGATTTGTATGCCACCCCTCTCCGTAGACTCTGTAACTATGTAACTTCATCAATTCTACTCAATGCTAAGTGGGATGTTAGATATTGTTATCAGCATACCGTAGTACCTTGGTACTCAACTGCATCAAAATTCATTGGCTTTCGTACTCGGCGTATTTTTTGAAGCAAAAATCTTGTCTCATCTTTTTCCTGGAACCTGACGCACAACTTGCTGGCGTCAGCTGTCTCGTGACTAGCTACTCCTAGCTGAAATAAATGGTTACATGGTAAGTCACGTAGTTTGCTCAGTATTTGTTGTTTTTAGTACTCATTGCACCTTCTGGAATGAATCCCGGATGAATACCGAGGTATCACTGTATCTAGAAGTTGCCAGGTTGGAAATGGCTGTTGGTGACATGTGGAAATTTACAATGAGTTTGATCCAATTTATCCACTGTAAATTTTACCCAATTTATAATGTTTTTACCTAATGGGTACAGGAATATGTTTATGTGCCAATTATTCACCAACCCCTTTTTACACAGCATATAGAAACATAGAAACATAGAAGTCTGACAGCAGAAAAAGACCTCATGGTCCATCTAGTCTGCCCTTATACTATTTTCTGTATTTTATCTTAGGATGGATATATGTTTATCCCAGGCATGTTTAAATTCAGTTACTGTGGATTTATCTACCACGTCTGCTGGAAGTTTGTTCCAAGGATCTACTACTCTTTCAGTAAAATAATATTTTCTCATGTTGCTTTTGATCTTTCCCCCAACTAACTTCAGATTGTGTCCCCTTGTTCTTGTGTTCACTTTCCTATTAAAAACACTTCCCTCCTGAACCTTATTTAACCCTTTAATATATTTAAATGTTTCGATCATGTCCCCCCTTTTCCTTCTGTCCTCCAGACTATACAGATTGAGTATATAATTTTGAGATTTCACTAGGATAAAAAAAAAGGAAAATTGAAGTTTGTAGTCAACTCTCCTGCAGAGCCATGCACACTTCACGTTACAAGGAATGTGCCTTCTTTACTTTTTCACCTTACCTTTGAATTGTATTCTGTAAGCAATTGTTGGTATCAGGGTGATTGCTGCAATAGATGGGTGGTGCCTTGGCATAGTGTCTTCCTCTACCCACCCAACCTTACGAAAATCACCTAGCAATTCACCCTTCATTGTTTTGTGTTGTGCAAGACGTATTCAAGTTGCCTTTGCCTTCAAGTGTTGAAGGTGCCATGTAACATAACATGCCATAAGAGACCCAGTAATAATTATTTCGTGGCTATATGTAACATATATAACGTGTTTAAGACTGCAAGAACTAAAATAAGGTACTTTCAAGCAAAGCAAGGCAAAGCGATCCAAAAAAATGATTGCACAGCTACTCCATTCCTCCTTTAGTAAAATATCTTCTTTAGGCAGAAGCTTGGGAAATGGTAATTCACTCCAATTTTGCCGGTGTCACCTGATATCAATATTCCATAAATTCAATACATTGTAAGATATGTGGATAGGAATTCATATTTCACACAAAATACCAGAGGGTATTAGAGAGCAATGTTTCAAGGTGATTTTTCAAGATTTCATTTGGATCAAATATTCAAAGAGGTTTAAAGGGAGCAATACAAAACCACCATATTAAAGTTAACAATGTTCAGAGATTTTCAGTGTATCCCTCACCAACTGCAATGTTATGACAACATGGACCATCCTTACCAGCAATTAATAGGGTACTAATTTTAGAAAAGTTAAAAAAAGATAGTTATACTAATACGAGTACAAAGTTACAGGGATTCTGTAGACTCTTAAAATTAAAAAAGGTATCTTAATATTTCTTTTAATGATTAATTAATTACATATGCTTAAGTAAACCATTATAAGTATAATTATATGCAAAATGAATTGATTATCTGATAAGCATTCCTGCTAAATGAAGGGAGGCAATTGTCTGTGTTAGAAGTCCATTTGTGAAATATTCATTGTCATGCATGTTGACATGAAGATGTTTATACCAATGTTCTAATTCTTTTTATTTTTCCTTATTGGGCATAGTGTTCTTAGTCAATGTTAGTTGTTGTTTTATCATTGCTAATTTTGTTATTTTGCTGAATCTGTATACTATAAAAAGGGAATGTAAGCTACTTAGCCACAGGATTGGAGTGGCAGAAAAGCCTCACTTTAAAAAAAATGGTTTTGCAGGATATAATTGGGGTCAGTCACCAGGACCAGAAGTGTAGTCTTTCAAACTCATGCTGGAGCCCATCTTCAGGGACCTTCTCACTAGCAGACTGTGTAGAAAGTGCACCACATTCTGTTAGAGAGAAGGCTCTCCAGGCCAGGGGTCTCCAACTTTGGTAACTTTAAGACTATTGACTTCAACTCCCAGAGTTCAAGTCACTCTGGGAGTTGAAGTCTGGGAGTTCTGGGAATTCTGGGAGTTGAAGTCCACAAATCTTACATGTCCGGAGGATGGGCTCCAGTACAAGTCTGAAAGCTTGGAAGACTAAATTTCTGGTCCCAGTGGCCGACCCAGATTGGATCCTGCAAAATTATCCTGGGACTTGTATATTTGCTTTTGTTCATAATAAATGGTTCCTTTTCATTTTCTGTCTTTAGGTTGCATTCTGCAACTCTGTTGTATGAATGTCTGAAACGGTCTTGTACCGTTAAAATGTTTATAAATGTTTTAAACATTTATAAATATTAAATATTTATCCAGCTAACCTAGTATGATCTTTTCCATTCTTCTCTGATCTTCACAACCCCTCTTTCATACCTACCTATGAGACCATTGGCTCCCCATCAATCAATCAACACCATCAAAATATTTATCCACCCAACCATGTGGACAATACAGATGGCTGGCCATGTGGAAAATCTGCAAAGTACTAATAAGAGTAGGGACACCTTATCATTATGTTGACAGGACATTACATCAACACCGCAAGGGCTGGGTTCTGCTACTGCTCCCTACTATGGAGAGCCTCTCAAAGTGGATGGAAACAATTTGATCCATCAAATGTTAAGCAAAGTAGTCCAGACTTGCCCAGTGGGGAGGATAATTTGCTAAAGAACAGCTGGATAGTCTCTACATTTGTACTCTTGTTGTAGGGTTTGTGCCATGCCAATTTATTTCCTTACACTCCCTTTGCCTCTTTTAACAGTGGTTTTACTTTTGGACATTGGCAGGTGAGACCTTCTTATTTCTATGCAATAAAAAATTTCACGTATCCTTCAGGGAGGAACATACCAGTATTTTTTTTTTGATTGGCTGGCAACTTTAAGCTTCTTTCTCAGCAACTTTAGCATCCATATAAGATGTAGAATAGGGTTGTCAAACTCAAGTCCTGGGGGCTGGATGTGGCCCGTGGGGTGTTTCTATCTGGCCCATGGGGCCACCCTGGAAACAGCGAAAGACTGGCCCGCGGTGCTTCTGCCAATCAAAACAGAGCTTGGGAGCGCACTTTCGCTGGCAGAAGGCTCAGGACACCAAAGACACCCCTGACATGAGTGATGTCGATCTGGCCACACACCCGGACCATGCCCCCCAGCTCATTAAGCGCCAAGGTCAAACACAACCCTTATGCAGCCCTCATTGAAATTGAATATGTCAGCCCTGATGTAGAATGTATACGTATTGTCAAGATCATCAGAGGGAACACATGGGAGTCCTGATATTGTTGATCTCATCATGACCTATCGGAGGCTTTAGAGGCCTACATTGAACTGCAGGGCTACATGTCCCTCTTCTTGTCTTGGTGAACATATGCTGCAATGTCCTACCAGTCAATGACTACTTCAGCTTCAACCGCAACAACACAAGAGCACACAACAAATTCAAACTCAATACAAACCGCGCCAAACTTGACTGTAAAAAAATATGATTTCAACAATCGAGTTATCGAAGCATGGAACTCATTGCCGGACTCAATTGTGTCAACCCCTAACCCCCAACACTTCTCCCTCAGACTCTGCACGATTGACCTCTCCAGATTCCTAAGAGGCCAGTAAGGGGCGTACATAAGTGCACTGGTGTGCCTTTCGTCCCCTGTCCAATTTTCTTTCTTTTCTTTCACCTATCTTATATATTCTCTTCCTGTCATATTTCCTCTCCTCTAAGCCCACTTTCACCCTTTTTATATTATCACATGTCTATTTTCTTCCTATGTACTTGTGTATTGGACAAATGAATAAATAAAAAACTATTTCTTCCAGAATGAGGCAACTTACCACAGCCAACTTGCTGCGGCCTACTCAACCTGGTCAACTTGCCACAGCCTAACTCGCCGCAGGACAATTCAACAATTCAATTTAATTATATTAAGTAATGAAAACATTATTTTAAGTTTTGTCATTCGCATTTCATTTTGTCCCTCCTTTTGCATTCTTTTTTTTAATTATTCTATTCTACTATTTTTTCAATATTAGTATAACTTTTATTTGTGGTGAATTGTCCCATGGGGAGATGGCCATGGGAGATTGTCCTGCGGCAAGTGAGTTGGCCATGGCAAGTTGGCTGTGGAGGATTGTTCTAGATTCTATTGCCTCCTCTGACTCTGCTGCTGTTGAAGCAGAAGGACACAATGAGGTATTTCTGCAGAGGCAGGAAGGAGAAAAATACTGATAAATTATTGGTGGAGATTTTGCACATTTCCAGTTTTATATCTGAGCAAACCTGCAATTGCTGCAGCCTGAAGTGAGAAAGAGAGGGCAGGTGAATTTCTTTTTTGAAGTGTCTTGACTTGAGGTTGCAACATTTGGGGCTGCTTCTTGGCCCAAGAAGAAGAGGAAGGGCATAGAAGGTTACACATGGACTACCTCCTGTGTAACTCATGTAGAAGAGCCAATCAAAACCAAGAAAATTCTGATATGCAGTCCAGGCTTCTGGTCTAGGCTGATGCTATTGTGATTGTGTATGATTGTGTGTTTTTCTGGTAGCTTTATTAATGCACCATAAAATCAACACTGAAAAAGATGCAGTCCTACTACTACCAGCTGGAGGATTTTTCTTTCTTTCTTTCTTTCTTTCTTTCTTTCTTTCTTTCTTTCTTTCTTTCCTTCCTTCCTTCCTTCCTTCCTTTCCTTCCTTCCTCCTTTTTTCTTTCTTTCTTCCTTTTCTTCTTTTATTTCCTTTTTTTCTTTTTTCCTTCCTACTTTCCTTCTTTCTTTTCTTCCTTCCTTCCTTCTTTCTTTCTTTTTTCTTTCTTTCCCTTTTCTTTCTTCCTTCCTTCCTTCCTTCCTTTCCTTCCTTCCTCCTCCTCCTTCCTTCCTTCCTTCTTTCTTTCTTTCTTTCTTTCTTTCTTTCTTTCTTTTCTTTTCTTCTTTTCTTTCCTTTCCTTTTTTTCTTCCTTCCTTCCTACTTTCCTTATTTCTTTCTTTTCTTCCTTCCTTCCTTCTTTCTTTTTTCTTTCTTTTTCTTTCCCTTTTCTTTCTTTCTTTCTTTCTTTCTATCTTTCTTTCTTTCTTTGACCCCCTCCCTTTCCCTCTCTCTCTCTTTCTCTCTCTCTCTCTCTCCCCACGAGGAGTGCACAATGGCTGCCAAGCACCGAATCAAGCAATTTGTTATTTTTTCCCCATTCTTTTGATTATACATCACTTAAACTGTCATGCACCAAGCCACAAAGTCTTACTGCTTTGTGGCAGTTGAACTTCTCATCCCCATCACCTCTTTCTGCCAGTCCCACAGCCAAAAGTGACTCATTCCATCAGGATTAGCTCTTCTTTCTCTGTCCTTCTATTTTGGTGTTGCCCAGACTAGTTTTTGCTTTAAAAGAAATAGTGACACTCCCCACATAATGGAACACTATTGCGAATGCCTGGAAGAATAGCTTCACCCTCCCAAGATATTGACTTAAAGCTGGCAAGACCACGCTTCTCCACTTCCATGCTGCACTTACCGGTTTGTGACAATGACAGCAGTGATTTCTATGGCTTATGTGCCTCCTTTACAGGGGTTTTGTTCTGCCTTTAATTCTGAAGAATGGATTTCACCAGGCTACCACTGTCATAGTTGGATCCACGGCAGAGACCCTCTTCCAAGAACTGACACTTTGGGTTGTCTCATCAGCATGGTGTAATTTTGATGTGACAGAAGAAAGAAATTATAAAATGCATCACTACAGAGCATCATTATAAATGGTGTTTAACTTTGGCTGAATTGTAACGTTAAATCACATTTTGCTCTGGTTCTCTATGCATATTGTGGATTATTTGCTATTGCTAGAGTGAATGATATGAAATCAGCAAACATGCTTTGTAAATCATGATTGATGATAAAGATATGCAATCATTAAGTGTTCTGCCCTAATGTCTCTTTATATCTTACTTTCACCATGTATATGAATACTACTATTTCTAATGTTCTTCTAATCTTTTATTCATGTATATTAATATGATTATTTCTCTATATCCCTGCATTATGTACTTGACAAAAGAAACAAACAAATAAATAAAATGTATCTTTTTCTTTTATGTACACTGAGAGCATAGGCACCAAGACAAATTCCTTGTGCGTCCAGTCACACTTGGCCAATAAAGAATTCTATTCTATTCTATTCAAGGTGGATCTTAATCTACCTTTTAAAGGCCAGATAATGTTGGGCCCATTATAGTTGAATAGAATAGAATAGAATAGAATAGAATTCTTTATTGGCCAAGTGTGATTGGACACACAAGAAATTTGTCTTTAGTGCATATGCTCTCAGTGTATATAAAAGAAAAAGATACATTTGTGAAGAATCATGTGGTACAACAGTTAATGATTGCATATCTTTATCATCAGTCATGATTTACAAAGCACATTAGCTGATTTCATATCATTCACTCTAGCAATACCAAATAATCCACAATATGCATATATGGTACCTGGCTCTGTAAATTGGCCTGGGAACCCAATGGGGGAATTTGACTCTGGAGGTGGCTGCTAGATTGACAGCAGACTCACACACACACACACATACACACACACGGCCATCTTTTCACTAGTCATTGTTAGATTTTCTTTGCTTTTTCCCTCTTGTTTGTTTTATTGTTCTATTATTTTACTTTCACTTTGTGTAAGCTTTCTTTTAATTTCTTCTTTATGGTTGTGAATCACCTATTATTAATATAATACTTAATATAATAGAGTCCTCGGAGAGGGGTGGCATACAAATCCAATAAATAAATAAATAAATAAATAGTTCTATAATAATAATAATAATAATAATAATAATAATAACAACAACAACAACAATATAGTAGTAGTAGTAGTAGTATTAGTAGTAGCAGTAGCAGTAGTAGTAGTAATGCTTATGCATGAACCTAATACAGAAGCAATGATTTTCTGTAGAGAGAACCAACATGCCTAGGATAAAACATCAGGACAAGTGTGAGTAGTGCTCTCTACATGGGGCTACCTTTGAAGAGTTTTCGGAAACTTCAGATCGTGCAGAATGCAGCTGCGAGAGCAATCATGGGCTTCTCCAGGCATGCCCATGTTACACCAACACTCCGCAGTCTGCACTGGTTGCCGATCAGTTTCCGGTCACAATTCAAAGTGTTGGTTATGACCTATAAAGCCCTTCATGGCATTGGACCAGAATATCTCCAGGACCACCTTCTGCCGCATGAATCCCAGCGACTGGTTGGGTCCCATAGAGTTGGCCTTCTCCGGGTCCCGTCGATGAAACAATGTCGTCTGGCACGACCCAGGGGAAGAGCCTTCTCTGTGGCAGCCCTGACCCTCTGGAATCAACTCCCCCAGAGATTAGGATTGCCCCCACCCTCCTTGCCTTTCGCAAACTCCTTAAAACCCACCTCTGCCGTAAGGCATGGGGAAATTGATTCCCCTGGGCCATTTCCGCTTTACGTATGGTTTGTATGAGATGGATGATTGTTTTTTATATTAAGGGTTTTAAATTGTTTTAAACAATGGATTTGTACTGTTTTGTTGTTGTGAGCCGCTCCGAGTCTCTGGAGAGGGGTGGCATACAAATCTAACAAATAAATAAATACATACATAAATAAATAAAACAGGCGATTGCAAGCTAGACCGTATGTTTAAATTCAGTTACTATGGATTTACCAACCACGTCTGCTGGAAGTTTGTTCCAAGCATCTACTACTCTTTCAGTGAAATAATATTTTCTCATGTTGTGTCTGATCTTTCCCCCAACTAACCTCAGATCGTGTCCCCTTGTTCTTGTGTTCACTTTCCTATTAAAAATACTTCCCTCCTGAACCTTATTTAACCTTTTAACATATTTAAATGTTTCGATCATGTCCCCCCTTTCCCTTCTGTCCTCCAGACTATACAGATTGAGTTCATTAAGTCTTTCCTGATAGGTTTTCTGCTTAAAACCTTCCACCATTTTTGTAGCCCGTCTTTGGACCCGTTCAATTTTGTCAATATCTTTTTGTAGGTGAGGTCTCCAGAACTTAACACAGTATCCCAAATGTGGTCTCACCAGTGCTCTATACACCAGGATCACAATCTCCCTCTTCCTGCTTCTTATACCTCTAGCTATGCAGCCAAGCATTCTACTGGCTTTCCCTACCGCCTGACCGCACTGTTCACCCATTTTGAGACTGTCAGAAACCACTACCCCTAAATCCTTCTCTTCTGAAGTTTTTCCTAACACAGAACTGCCAATACAATACTCAGATTGAGGATTCCTTTACCCCAAAGTGCATTATTTTACATTTGGAAACATTAAACTGCAGTTTCCATTGCTTTGACCACTTATCTAGTAAAGCTAAATCATTTGCCATATTACAGACGCCTCCAGGAATATCAACCCTATTGCACACTTTTCTGGATCAAGTGCCCAAAGTGCACCTGAACCCCCACAATGCGCTCGACCCCACACACATGCACATGCAGATGCCCCCCATGCCTTACTTCCCCGCGCATGCAGGTACCCACAGCCACGCACCCCACACCGCCACGCATGTGCGACAGAGACCCAAAGACCAGCTAGCCAGCAGGAAATGTATACATATGCACGGCGAAGCTGAACTGGGGAGACAGCTCTGCAATCATCAGAGAGGGTACTGCGTGCCACCGCTGGCACGTGTGCAGTGAAGGCCTATCAAAATTTTTACTACCACTCTGCGGGGGTGGCTTTTGCAGGACACCCCGCATTTTCTTTCAGCATCTTTCAGTGCAAATTGGGTGCCCTGGGGTGGAGCTCCATTTTTGCTACCCCACTTCCTCCCCCCCCCCCCCCGGGTCCGGGCAGCAGCCCACCCCTGCACATGTGCCATAGGTTAACCATCATGGCCCTATAACTTCTTAGGATTATTGTGGCCATTTAATAGCTTAAGCATTGTAATGATTACATGGGAGCTACACTGTTGAAAGTTATATGTTTTAAAAGATGGTCAATTAAAGTAGCTTTTAATTTGCCGGCACTGTGATTGGACTTACTTCCCTTCACAGTTGTTGTTTCACAATTTGCTTGGAAAAATAATCAGAGGTATAATTAGGGAGATGCTGTAAATGTACTTATATTCATCATGGTTTTTAATTTGTTATTTTGGACAATACCGTGTGGGTTTGATGACAAAAATCCTTAAATAAATTGAACCGGAAGTGTGGGAAACACCTCCAACATAAGCTTTGTGAATCAGTAGAGCTTCTTCAGGATGTTATTACATAATTTTTCCAAATTTGCATTTCTATTGGGAGTGAGAAGAAATGTACAAGCTACATGCAACTATGCTTCCTACTGTACATCCAAGAATTGAGCAGGTCTTATTAAATACATGTATAAGGCAACAGCTATAATTCTATGCTTACATAAAGTATTCTATGTGTATTGATTTTTTACTCTTCCTGATAAGGCATTCTAATCATATTCAGGCTGTAAAATATGATCGCTGCTTTTAAATTCTAATAAAAAATGCAATTCAAAATTGTGATTTAAAAATAATGCTCCAACTGTCCTTGCTCTTTTATTTAACCTCACAGTTCATTAGACCTGGTGGAAAGAATTGCTTTCACCTCTGATTCCAAAAAGTAGCAAATTTTGTTGCCACTATAACCAAGCAGGAGTTCCCAACTGTGAAAATTGCCCTGTGCAAGCAGGAGGCAAATCTGCAAAGGGAGTAGGTTGCGTGCACCATCCCCTCCACCCCACTGCTGCCAGTCCATGGAGCCAAAAAAGTTGAGGGCTGCTGCTCTAAAGAAAAGATGTGTCAAATTGGAGTGCCAACACTGAGAAGGTCCTGAAGGTGAGATTCATTAGTCTACTGAGCTATACTTTATTATATTTTTAGTTGGTTGCAACATGCAGTGCTATAAAACATGCTTTGCATATCATCATACTTGGGTTTACATAACACCATAAGCCAAAACCAAGTCAACTCTGTTATTGCATAGTGCCAAGCATGAAACTCACCTGTTGATGATAGAACTCAGAAACAAAGCTCTTGTCCTGGTCTATTTTTTCTAAATGTCTAACCCAGGGGTGTCAAACTGGATTTCTTTGAGAGATGGATCAGCACTGTAGTTCTCTTTCGTGGGCTAGCAATGGTGTTGGTGTTGGTTAGACAAGACAGATGCCTCCTGCAACACCTTGCTGTCCAAAACAGGGGGCAGGGGGCCCCCTGTGTCCTATTTTGGCCAGCAGAAGCACCGCAGGCTGGTCCTTTACTATTTCCAAGCCGGCCCCACAGGCCAAATTTAAGCACCCTGCAGGTAGGATCTGGCTCATGGGTCGTTAGTTTGACACAATTGGTGTAACCCAGAAGTAAGCAAAATTGGCTCTTTGATATGGACTTCAACTCCCAGAATTCCTGAGCTAAGAATTCTGGGAGTTGAAGTCCACAAGTCATAGAAGAGCCAACTTTGCCTACCGCTGGTCTAACCAATTGTTTCAAATTGTTTTAAAGCAAAGCACCTTCCACCCATAGTATTGGGGTGACTCCTTATAAAAATAGAAATCAAGGGGGCATGGTGACAGCACTGGCCAGATGCTCTAATTTGGGTTCTCCAGTGGGTCATCTGGAATAGGCAGCATGGTATTTGATATTGCTGCGTTGAGCATACGGGGAGGCTACCGGCTTCGAATGTTCAAATAGCTTTAGGATATGAAGTGGGAGTGCCCTCAAACTCATCAGTGTAGCTCATAAGATTCAAAGCCACTTTTTAGTTTAATCATGTACAACATTATGCAACAGGATACATCACAGTGTGTCATAGTGTACCCAAGAAGACCCAGTTTGGAATAACATCATAGGACTCTGCTGAGTGAAGCTATATGACTTTTCTTAAAGGATTGTTCTTCCCTTCTGTCTCCCCTGGAGTATATCAAGCCCCATGGCATACTATTGTTATGCCACATAAGGCATACCCCAACTCTGCTGCATATTAAAAAAAACTGGATATAGGTAGAAAACAAATGCACAAATGCCCTACAGTAGGATGAAGCTAAAGCACTGGGCTCTTTGATCTCAACTCAACTCTTAGACACTAAGAGGAATTGTGAGCTGTCCAGGGTCTTGTTACATAAGATGGGTGGCTATGCAGATCTTTTCAGTAACAGTAAATATTAATAATCACTATAACAATGCTTTAATTATGCCCTGTGTTTCTGGGCCATTTTCAACAGGGGATATTCTGTGTCCTTCCTCTTGGGTTTTTCTTAGTGGAAACTGTACCACCTTAATAACAGGAATGCTGTTGCAATGGCATTGACAGGTTCAGGAGCGCAGGGGAAAAACTTGCTAGCTGTTCTAACAAATTGAACTTTTGTGACTGAATACATTCTCAATCCTGGGCCTAGAAAGCCTAGAACTAAGATGCCTTAAACAAGATCTAAGTATTGCCCACAAGATCATATGCTGCAACATCCTGCCTGCCGGCAACTACTTCAGCTTCAACCACAACAACACAAGTGCACACAACAGATTTAAACTTAATATTAACCGCTCCAAACTTGACTGTAAAAAATATGACTTCAGTAACCGAGTTGTCGAAGCGTGGAACTCATTACCGGACTCCATAGTGTCATCCCCAAATCCCCAACACTTTACCCTTAGATTATCTATGGTTGACCTATCCAGATTCCTAAGAGGTCAGTAAGGGGCGAGTACAAGTGCACTAGAGTGCCTTCCATCCCCTGTCCTATTGCTCTCCTATATCTCCTATACCTTTCTTCTATTCCTATAGCTCTTCTTCTACTCTTTCATTGATATTACTATATCTTCTCTTCTATTGTTTCATAGATATATTTTACTATGAGTATCTCCTCTATAACCTTCATCATGTATTTTACTATGTGTGTATATATATATACCCACTATAACTCTCATTGTGTATAAATAAATAAAATAAATAAATAATAGCCATTGAAAATGACTATGCTTTTTCTTGCAGTCCTTTCTTTCAGAGTCTATAGCATATTCCTAATAGAGAAATGTGCCTGCTAACGTTCCTGATACTACAACAAAGACTTCCTGAATATACTTCCTGAATAAAAACAAAAAAGTGAAAAACTGAAAAAAGAGGCTCCACCATAATTATTGTTAATTTCTTAAGCATTATGCATTACTCTGCAATCATCAAACAGTACCCAGTTCAAAGTACTAAGTTTTAAACAGTATCTGAATTGAAATAAACGTTTCCTTAGAAATAAGGTTGATCCTTATTTTCCCTTTTCAAATAAAATAAACAACCAAAAAGTCCAAATGTTTTGTGATTTGAAGAAAGCATGAATGCAACTTCGAGATTCGATGTCTTCTAATAACTTTTACAGAAGTTCCTGCAACATTTGGAAACTGAAAGAGGGAAAAGTCAGTCTCAAAAGACAAGCAGTTTTGTCCTTCAGAAGTTTTGCTCATTGAGTTTTGCACACCAATGTATGATATCTGGTTATTTTTACTGTCTTACGCATCTTTTTCATCAAGTGGGTTAGAGTTAGGGTTGTTATTAATGGTTGACAGTTTCCTCTGCAAACATATGTACTCACACACTATAATTACAATAAGAATGTCACACAAATCACTTTTAATACCAATTTGCAATAGGCAAAGACTCTTCAGAAATGAGATTTTTAATACCAGAAGTGGACAAAAAAGATTATTTTATTTTACAATAAAATAAACCAGCTCTCAATAGCCACTATTTTTAGAACTATTTTGCTTACATTCTCCAGTCATTTACATATACTGTACATACTGTATTTAATTTGCTGTAGCAGAATAGGAAGCAACATGACTAAAACCATGACTGCTTATACAAATAAGGATTAAAATGGATTAAAATTAAAATCTTGAAAAGAGTAAATGTGAAGTGAATCTTGTCTGGTATAATTAGAGCGATAGGCTTCCATCTGTGGCAACCCAGATTTAAATTCGACACACTATGAGACTCAGTATTCAGGCTCTCATAAATGCAAAGCCACAGTCTGATCTGTTTATTTTTTCACTTATGTTCTGTATAAGTTGTGAACAGTGATGTGTGCTTTACAGTAATGTGTCAACCCAGTAAATAGTTCATTAATATATATATAGTTAAATCAAACCAGGTTTACAACAATGTACATAAAAATGGTGTTAATTTCTCTTTTCAGTTCAGAATATTGCATCCAGTTCTAAGCAACCCATTTTTAAGAAAACAAAAATAAGAAATGTGCAAAAGACAATAACAAAGAAGTGGGGCAAATCTTAACATTTAGCCTTGAGAAAATTTTAATCGAAAGGGGACATAATAGCACTTTTCAAGCATCTTGAAGGAAAAACCTTTGGAAGAAGGCTGAAGCTTGTTCTCCATCATCTTCATTTGCAAATTACAGAATTATAATTTTACTTTACAGGAAATCAGATTTGGTCCAATGTCTTTTTTAAACACACACACACACACAAAACTTTCCTAGCAGTGAGAACAATTTGGTAATGGCATCAGCTTTCAGCTAGATGGTCAACTCCCCATTCTTGAATGTGTACAAGCTTTCTCCTCTGGTTCTGTTGCATAACTGGGATGAAAAGGATTAATTAATGGCTCAATCAGTCATCCCACATGGCATGCACTAGGCAGTCTAATGCACACCCAAAACTCATTAAATGGGATTTACTCGCTAATAGGTACACTATCTCCTTAAAGAGGATACATGTGCAAACTTTTTTACCGTTTAAGCACATGTATTTTTTAAAAAAAACTATTCCTTTTTTTGCATTTGATACATGTGCAAACTTTAAAGAGGATACATGTGCAAACGTTTTTACCGTTTAGGCACATGTATTTTTTTTAAAAAACTATTCCATTTTTTGCATTTCATATGTCCTGGTGGATTTATTTCTATATTCATAGCTATTGGGGTATATGGGCTATATATTTTAACGCGTGTATTATTTTCTCAATGTACAGTAACTCTTTTGTAAATTACAGCAAGAATTTACCTGATAGATCAATGCATGTAATGTAAATATTTTAAACATTATTTAACAGCTTTTATATGTCTATATTAAATCAATCAATAAAGAGTGGGTTTAGATTACAATGTAACTCGGAAATTGTATTTCAGTGATTGTTTTGGATGAAAAAATTAGGGTATTTTTGTGCCCCTTTAAAAATATGCATGAACAACTTTCACTTGCAAAAAGAAAGCCACTTACCGGTAATTTTTTTAAAAAAAAGAAAAATACTTCCCATCAGTCCACCAGGTGAGTGGCTAAATTTGGCTGCAGGTGTGTGTTTTTTTCCCTTGTGCTTGGAACCAAAATGGAAAAATTGCAAAGTAGGCAATGGAGCATAGCAAGCAGCTTTCGGCTTCAGAATAGGAATATGCAGTATTTTGCCTCTATCCAAAGTAAATCAAGCTCAGATTGACATAGTCATTTGCATCCCTGTTTCTGATGTGTTCTCAAAGGCACAACTGCCATCTGTATTCTCCTTATTCTTCCTATCTCTTCTAGACCAGTGTTTCCCAACCTTGGCAACTTGAAGAGATCTGGACTTCAACTGGTTGGGGAATTCTGGGAGTTGAAGTCCAAATATCTCCAAGTTGCCAAGGTTGGGAAACATTGTTCTAGACAGCCAAGAAAGATCTTTCAAACCCTCCTCCTGTCAAGTTATCAGAGACCAGGAGTGGTAGAAGACAACAGTGATACCCCTCACAGGCCATATATGGGCATTTTTAGATTGGCACTTCAGTGAAGGGAGGGCCTAACGGGCAGAGTCTCACTCCCCTCAAAACAGTGTACAGTTAATTTAGCGATCATTGGAAGTCACAACAGCAATTGAAAAAAGTGACTTAAAAAGTGTTTTGTACAGATAGTCCTCAACGTACAACCACAATTGAGTTCAAAACGTCTGTTGTTCAGTGAGACAGTAGTTAAGTGAGTTTCTTCCCATTTTATGACCTTCCTTGCCACCGTTATTAAGTGGATCACTACAGTTGTTGAGTTAGTAACACAGCTGCTAAGTGAATCTGTCAGAAGGTTCCCAATGTTGACCACCCACCCCATCCATAAGTATGGATCAATTGCCCAGTGGCCATCGGGATGATGAAATAGTTGTAAGTGTGAAAAACTTTCATAAGTCACTTTTTTCAACTGCTGTCGTGACTTCCAATGATCGCTAAATTAACTGTTGTATACAGTGATGGCGAACCTTTTTTTCCTCGGGTGCTGAAAGAGTGGTGCGTGCGTGCTATCATGCATGCACGAGTGCCCACACCATAATTCAATGCCCGGAAAGAGCAAAAACAGCTTCCACCACCATCCGCGGACGCCCTCTGGAAGCTGGAAACAGCCTGTTTCCCAACTTCTGGTGGGCCCAGTAGGCTCGTGTTTCACCCTCCCCTCCCCTGAAGCTGGGGGAGGGTAAAAATGCCCTCCCCCGTGTTCTGTCGGGCTCTCTGGTAGAATCCTCCCAAAAATTCACAGGGACAAATTTCAGACACACACACGTTTGAAAATTCAAAACAATGTTCTTTATAATGAAAATTCACTTAAACCAAGCCCTCTTTTGGTATAGCAAAGATCACTCGTCTCCAAACAAACTGGTAATTTATACAAGTCCCTTATCAGTCCTGTGATACTTAGCTTGCAGCTGTGAGGCAATTCACAGTCCTTCTTTCACAAAGTGAAACACACTTTGCTCTGGTTTAGCTTCAAAGCAGGGAAAAATCAGCACACAAAAAGCCAAAGTCAGTAAAACAGTAATGAAACACAACGATCAGATAATCCTCCACAATGGCCAAACCCACAGGCTGCTCTTTATAGCAGCCTCACTAATTACCACAGCCCCACCCAATCATAGGTGGCCTCATTTTCTTTGATAATAATCTCTCAGTTGTTGTTGCCTGTGCATCGCTCTCCGCATGCGTGGCTGTATCATTAACTCTTGTTCTGAATCCAAGGAGGAGCTAGATAATTGATCTCCTTCTGAGCTGTCTGCCCCACTCTCCTCCTCCCTGTCACTCATGTCTTCTTGGTCAGAGGAGCCTTCATCATCAGATTCCACCGGGGGCAAAACAGGCCTGCAGCATGTGGATGTCTCTCCCACATCCACAGTCCTTGGGGCAGGAGCTGGGCCAGAGCTAACCACAACACTCCGCCCACCCAGAGTCTCTCTGGAAGCCAAAATTGCCTCCCAGAGCCTCTGTGCGAGCCAAAAACCAGCTGGCCGGCACACACATGCATGTTGGAGCTCAGCTAGGGCAACGGCTCACGTGCCAGCAGATATGGCTCCGCGTGCCACCTGTGGCCCCCGTGCCATAGTTTCGCCATCACTGGTTGTACACTTAGGATTATCTGTATTTACTGTATTTTTCAGAGTATAAGATGCACCTTTTCTTCCCTTAAAGAGGCTGAAATTTTGGGTGTGTCTTATACTCTGAATGTAGCTTTTATAAAGCTTTTTTCTCCAGCCCTAACTAGCTGCTAACAATCTTCTCAGCTTCCTACTCCCTCCAAAGAAGGTTTTTTTCCTGCACTACGTCTTTGCAGGCTTGTTTTCATTCCTACTCCCTTTGAAAAAGGCTTTATCGGTGCTAAATATCTTCTTGGCTTGTAGCATTTATTTTTATTCCTACTCTCTCTGAAGAAGGTTTTTTTCCTGCCCTAAGTCTTTGCAAACTTGTGTTCATTCCTACCCCCTTTGAAAAAGGCTTTATCACCCCTAACCAGGGTATAAAATAATGTGCTGAAGCCAGTGAAGGGCTACCAAAATTTTTACTACCATGCTGTGGGTGTGGCTTATGCAGGACGCCCTGCATTTTCTTTCAACATCTTTCAGTGCAAATTGGGGGCTCTGGAGTGGAGCTCCATTTTCGCTACCCCACTGCATTCTCCCCCATCCGGTCCGGGCAGCAGTCCACCCCTGGCTGAAGCTGAAAAGATTAAGGACACTAACCAGATGAATACCTGATAGGTAATATTTTTTCCCTATTTTCCTTCCCCAAAAGTAAGGTGTGTCTTATACTCCGGTGCGTCTTATATTCTGAAAAATACGGTATAAGAGATATATAGAATCAGGCATGGGCTCCTCCAGAGACTCGGAGCAGCTCACAACTGTTGTACATACTCTTGATCAGTTGGAGGATGATGAAGATATTGAGGACTCAGATTCAGATAGTGTTTATGAAGTAGTGGGGGGCCCGGGGTTACAGGTAGTAGAACAGGTGGGAGGCCGGCCACAGGATGGTGCTATGAGTTCAGGATCTAGTGAGGGAGAATTAGAGTCACGCTGGGTTAATCCTAAATTCAGAAGAATTCAGAAACGTAGAGAGCAAAGGTCTGGAAGAAGATATTAAGGAGAGGAATGGGTTAAATAATTGAGTGAGGTAATTGGCACGTCATGGGACAAATGAAGATGAAGGGTGGAGTTTCAATGTTGCGGAACAAAAATATGTTGATTTTTATGCCGCTCTCCAAGTAAGCCAAGTATTCTGTGTGATTAACTGTCCGTCTGCTGTTTTTTAGTGATCATGCTTTTACGAAATAAATCTTGTCTAGCAGAGCAGGAGAAGGAATGTAAGGAATGCAATTAAGAAATATAACGAAGCCAGGAGAGATACACCAGTATGAAATGTGTGTATTAGCCGGAAGAGAAGAGAATAAAATGGAGTTTCTTTCTTTATGAAATAATGTGTTTGATAAAAGTTATTTGTACTTGCTGAATTTCTACCAGAAACCAGAACAACAACAATCACAACAGTATACAAATCCAATATTTAAAAAGAAACAAAAAGCCCAACATTAATAACCATTCAATACAGTCATACCATTCATAAAACTATATATGCTCAGGGTATCTCAGTTACCCCATGCCTGGTGACAAAGGTGGGTCGCCAGGCATGGGGTAAGGAAAGTGGAGCGGGTAGGCTGTTCTGGTAGAAGCTGGGCATGCACATGCGTGCACGATCAACCGGAGCGATTCCGGTAAAAACAATTTGCTGCTGGAAAGATGGCCGTAGGTGAGATTTTGGCTGCTGCACATGAGCAGCAGCCGTAATCTCGCTGCAGTGCCTAGAGCAGCACCTGGCTGCTGCCCATCTCTGGCTACGCGCCTGTTCTCTCGCACTGCAGGAAAGAGATGCCTGCGGTGCAGGACATGCCTGCTGTGCCCCTGCAGGCAACGTAAGGGACGGACGGGCCAGTCGCAGTGCGGCATGGCCGGTGGGAGTGGGGGGGGAGCTGGCGTAAGAGGTGCGTGATGGGGAAGGATGGGCTTCTAGGTGGAACAATTTGGCTTATGAGCGATTGCAAGGCCAGCGCGATTTTGATTCTGCACCTGTGCAGGTAGAAAAATCGTGCACCTGCAGCTCCGTGCATGATTTTGCTTCCTCCGCAGGTGCAGAAGCAAAATTGCCCTGGCCCCACAAGCACTTCTGGCCCGTTCCAGTAAGGCCGGGTTTGGTGGCCCACCCCTGTAGAGAATCTACTTTCTGGCTTCTAATTTTTCTTAACATACCTGGAGGACAATGAGGCTCTGGAGCACGAGCGTGATGACTCTTATGAAATAGGTCTCATGGGATAATATAAATAGACCAGAAGAATGCCAAGGATGAGACAGAGGGTTGCCATTAGGAGCCAGGTGTCATTAGTCATTAGTCCAAATGAGGAGGCTGTTCTGCCGCTTGTGCCCATTTAAGGACTTCCACTCTCCTCTATGATAGAAAATCAAGTGCTGGACTTGTCAACGCCATTGCCACAATGGCAACAGCACTCCCTGTTATTAAGGTGGTACAGTTTCCACTAAGAAAAACCCAAGAGGAAGGGCACAGAATATGCCCCTGTTGAAAATGGCCCAGAAACACCGGGCATCACTCATGAGAACCGGGAACATTAAAGCCTTCTCCACGAACTGGCATGTTACAGTGATTATTAATATTTATTGTTCCTGAAAAGATCTGCATAGCCACCCATCTTATGTAACAAGACCCTGGACAGCTCACAACCAATCTTAGTGTCTAAGAGTTGAGTTGAGGTCAAAGAGCCCAGTGCTTTAGCTTCATCCTACTGTGCATGTGTGTTCTACCTATATCCAGTTTTTTAAAAAAATATGCAGCAGAGTTGGGTTATGCCTTATGTGGCATAACAATACTATGCCATAGGGCTTGATATCATATGCTGCAACGTCCTACCGGTCAATGACTATTCAGCTTCAACCGCAACAACACAAGAGCATGCAACAGGTTCAAACTTAATATTAATCGCTCCAAACTTGACTGTAAAAAATATGACTTTAACAGTCGAGTTGTCGAAGCGTGGAACTCATTACCGGACTCAATAGTGTCAACCCCTAACCCCCAACATTTCTCCCTTAGACTATCCACGCTTGACCTCTCCAGGTTCCTAAGAGGCCAGTAAGGGGCGTACATATGTGCACTAGTGTGCCTTTCGTCCCCTGTCCAATTGTCTTTCCTTTATCTCATATATCATATATATTTTCTTCCTATCATATATCTTCTCCTCTATTTTTACATATTATCTTTATATATATTACTTCATGTCTATTCGCTTCCATATGTATTGTGTATTGGACAAATGAATAAATAAATAAAAATAAATAAATCCTCCAGGGGAGACAGAAGGGAAGAACAATCCTTGAAGAAAAGTCATATAGCTTCACTCAGCAGAGTCCTATGATGTTATTCCAAACTGGGTCTTCTTGGGTACACTATGACACACTATGATGTATCCTGTTGCATAATGTTGTACATGATTAAACTAAAAAGTGGCTTTGAATCTTATGAGCTACACTGATGAGTTTGAGGGCACTCCCACTTCATATCCTAAAGCTATTTGAACATTTGAAGCCGGCAGCCTCCCCGTATGCTCAACGCAGCAATATCAAATACCATGCTGCCTATTCCAGATGACCCACTGGAGAACCCAAATTAGAGCATCTGGCCAGTGCTGTCACCATGCCACCTCGATTTCTATTTTTATAAGGAGTCACCCCAATACTATGGGTGGAAGGAACTGACGCATCACTTCGGTGCCAGTGTTTAATGCAGGTAGAGCCTTCTCTGTGGGAGCACCGGCCCTCTGGAATCAACTCCCCCTAGAGATTCGCACTGCCCCCTCCCTCCTTGCCTTCCGAAAGAGCTTAAAAACTCATTTTTGCCGCCAGGTTAGGGACTTTTAGATCTTCCCCTGACCACTGAATGCCTTAAGTATGATTGCTGAATGTTTGGTTAATAAGTTATTTTTTGGTTCATCTTCTCTTTTAATTGTTTTTAAATTGTAGTATTAATGGGATCATATCATTGTTCTGTTTTATATATGCTGTGAGCCGCCCCAAGTCCTCGGAGAGGAGCGGCATACAAATCCAATTAAATAAATAAATAAATAAATAAATAAATAAATAGATAGATAGATAGATAGATAGATAGATAGATAGATAGATAGATAGATAGATAGATAGATAGATAAATAAATAAATAAAAATAAACCATCTGCCAAAAACTCTCAAGATGTCGGTGGAGCATGGGGAGAAGCCAGGAAGAGGAAGCTTAGGAGTTCCCACCAAGGGGAAATATCCAGGGGCGGATTCCCATTATCCCTGCTACTTATGCACTGTGCGCACAGCTTCGCTTCTCCTGCGTGTGTGTGTGTGTGCACGCGCATGCGTGTGTGTCCCATCATGTGCATCGGAAGTAAAATCTTGTGAGGGGACACACGTGCATGTGAGATTTTGATGATTTTTTTGCTTCCATGCATGCATGGGATGGTTTAGGGGGCTACCTTTGAAGAGTGTTCGGAAACTACAAATCGTGCAGAATGCGGCCACACGAGCTGTCACGGGTATCCCCAGATATACCCATGTTTCTCCAACACTCCGCGGCCTACATTGGTTGCCGATTGGTTTCCGAACACAATTCAAAGTGTTGGTGATGACCTATAAAGCCTTACATGGCATCAGACCAGACTACTTACGGGACCGCCTTCTGCCGCATACATCCCAACGGCCAATCAGGTTCCACAGAGTTGGCCTTTTCCGGGTCCCATTGACCAAACAAAGTCATCTGATGGGACCTAGGGGGAGATCCTTCTCTGTGGTGGCTCCGGCCCTCTGGAATCAGCTCCCTCCGGAGATTCGTATTGCCCCCACTCTCCTCGCCTTCCACAAGACACAAGAACCATCTATGTCGCCAGGCATGGGGCAGCTAGATCATGCCCCTTCTCTGACCGTTAAATGTTATGTATGGATGTGATTGAGTAGACTGACTGTTTTTTACATAATGGGATTTCAGTTATTGTTTTTAAAAATTAGATTTGTATACATATTGTTTATATTGCATGTTGTGAGCCGCTCTGGGTCCTCGGAGAGGAGCGGCGTACAAGTCTAATAAATTGAATTGAATTGAATTAGTGAATCCTGCATTGAGCAGGGGCTTGGACCCGATGACTCTGGAGGTTCCTTATTTATTTATTTATTTATTTATTTATTTATTTATTTATTTATTGGATTTGTATGCCGCCCCTCTCCGTAGACTCGGGGCGGCTAACAACAATAATAAAAAACAGCATGTAAATCCAATACTAAAACAACTAAAAAAACCTTATTTTAAAACCAATCATACATACAAACAAACATATCATGCATAAATTGTAAAGGCCTAGGGGGAAAGAGTATCTCAGTTCCCCCATGCCTGACGGCAGAGGTGGGTTTTAAGGAGCTTACAAAAGGCGAGGAGGGTGGGGGCAATTCTAATCTCCAGGGGGAGTTGGTTCCAGAGGGCCAGGGCCGCCGCAGAGAAGGCTCTTCTCCTGGGTCCCGCCAAACGACATGTCCCCAACCACCGGGCCGCAGACCAGTACCGGGCCGCGGGGCATGTTGCACCGGTCCGTGGAGTCAGCAGCTGCCGGCCCTCATGCCGCCACCCCCTCCCTCCAGCGCTTCGCCTCCCGCCGGGCAAGAGGCCTCGGGAGGCAGGTTCTGCCGGCCACAGGATGATGGACGGGACAGAGGGGCGGGAAGGACCGAGAGGCTCAAGTCTCTTTTGGCTTCTGTCGCGGGGCGCTTTTGCGTTTTTGGCTGGGGGGAGGCAGGAGGGCCAGTCTGACCCCCTGTCTCCAGCGCTTAGCCCCCGCTGGGCAAGAGGGCTTGGGAGGCAGGTTCTGCCGGCCACAGGGCGATGGCGGGAAAGAGGGGCGGGGAGGACCAGCACCCCCATGCTTAATCCCGCCCCCAACCACACCCCTTTCCGCCCCCACTGGGCCATAGAAAAATTGTCTTGCTGAAACTGGTCCCTGGTGGAAAAAACGTTGGGGACCACTGCTTTAGTTGACAATGTCAACTAACTCTCCGATTCTATGATTCTATGGATGCACATGCATGCACACAGAACAGAAGCTGGGCGTGCAGAGCTACCTTTGCTTCCTCAACTGTACCGGTAACAACCCGCTACTGGAAATACCACCAAGGAGCTCCAACATCTCAAAAGGAAAAGCAGATAAAGCGCTGAAATGCAGCCGGGGCAGAAATAAATCAGTTCAGGTATCTGATGATGACAACAGAGTCTGGAATCCTTATATTGAAGGACTTTTTGTTTTAGCCGTGTAAAACTTTGTATATTGCATTTCAATGTTCAAATGTACAATGTACAAAGCTTGGTGTGTCTTTCTTTAGCATGGCTAATTTGTCTTGGGTAAACTCAGGAGCCTTATGAAAATGATGTTTATATTTACTTTAACTAAAAGATTGCAGTGCGGTTTTAAAATGCTGCTATTAATTCTATCACTGTTTTTAAAATGGGCCTTTCTTTTTTTTTAAATGGCATATAAATGCCTTCAATTACATGAATGAATCTTTCCCTAAACAATCAGAAACACCTGAATTAACTTCCTTCCTGATTTCAACCCTGTTGTTTTAGGAATGTCTTCGTAATCGAAGAAAACCAAACGAAAACAGAGTGCTTTACTAGCCATACTGAAAACCCAGGCACTCATCAGTCAAGAGATGGGGCAAAACAGGATATTAACAGGAAAACCCTGAGTCCTGCCGGGCACAGTTAAGTCCACTGCCACCTACTGTTGAAATGCTTTTAATATTATCAAAATACCACCAGAAGCTCCTCTGCTATTACTACTTCAAGCAGGCTTCAACTAAATAACTTTCTGGCTGCCTTGAACAAATGAAAGCGGTGGTACAGTATTAGCAAGAACTCTGATTTGTCTTACAACTGGAAATGCTATTCTATTCTTTTTTTTAATTGATTGTTTTGTTTATTTATAATTCAACACAGATCCATAACCATTTTCTTATATTGTATCTACTCAAATATATACATTAAATTATATATTTACATGATTCTTATTTTTCATCAGTCATTTCACATTGCATCACAGTCCTTTTGTTTTTTCCTAATCCAATTGTACCACTTGTTCCATGTTTCATAGTATTCTTAATTATTTAATCCCTTAAACTCCAAAGTCTGACTATCCATCTCTGCATACCTGTAAATTTTATCTATAAGTACATTTTCAGGTGTTGAACCATTTTTCCAATATTGTGCATATGCTATCATCACAACCGTTGTAATGTGTATTATTAAATAATGTTTTTTTAGAATATTGTTTCTTCATTATTCTGAGTAAGAAACATTCTGAAGTAAATTCTATTTCCATATCCGTTATATCCTGTAGCCAGTTATATACTATTTTCCAATAACCTTTTGCTTCAGAAATTCTATTCTGTTCTGTTCTATTCTAAATTATGGCACAATTACAGATTTGTAGAAAATTGGACTGGCAACGTTGACCTAAATTAAGTTAGTTGGGGGAAAGCTCAAAAGCAACATGAGAAAATATTATTTTACTGAAAGAGTAGTAGATGCTTGGAACAAACTTCCAGCAGACGTGGTTGGTAAATCCACAGTCACTGAATTTAAACATGCCTGGGATAAACATATATCCATCCTAAGATAAAATTCAGGAAATAGTATAAGGGCAGACTAGATGGACCATGAGGTCTTTTTCTGCCGTCAACCTTCTATGTTTCTATGTTTCCCAGTTCTTATTTGTCATGAAATTAGATAAACATAGCCAGGGCTTATGGGTTCAGAATAATTCTAGTCCCTTCTGAGACCTCACGGGCGCCATTAAATTCCACACTTAGCTTTCTTTCATCAGCAGCATTATAATTCAGCCCATTGTTACATCTGTTGGTCTGAGAAAGGTGAGGCACAGTTGAAAGATTCCTGCTTATTAGCCCCCGCACTTCCCACCCACACGATTTGTTGACAGATAGACAAGAGTTCATCATACTTCCTGGCTGTCCCTGGACCTTAAACAAGTCATGCTGAATTTCTGGATGCCATTCCCTATGACTTTATGCTACTTAATTTTTCCTCCTTTACTTATTTCATTTAAACACCACCTGACTCCAAAACAATTTGGGGAAGATTACAATATAGTATATGTGTACAAAGACTCAGCAGTGAAGACACTGGACTTATTTATTTTTTTATTCATTCATTCATGCATTCATTCATTCATTTATTTATTTATTTGATTTTTATGCCGCCCTTCTCCTTAGACTCAAGGCGGCTTACAACATGTTAGCAATAGCACTTTTTTAACAGAGCCAGCCTATTGCCCCCACAATCCGGGTCCTCATTTTACCCATCTCGGAAGGATGGAAGGCGGAGAGTCAACCTTGAGCCAGTGATGAGATTTGAACCGCTGACCTTCAGATCTACAAGTCAGCTTCAGTGGCCTGCAGTACAGCACTCTACCTGCTGCGCCACCCCAGCTCACTTGTTATCTGGAGAGCTGATTTGCCTGGGTTTGAGCCCGGAGCTTTGAGTGCCTGTCTTGGCCAAGCTACTGCCCACCGAGCAATTCAAAAGCACACAAATGTGAGTAGATCAATAGGTACCACTTCAATGTGGAGGAAACAGCACTCCATGACATCATGCTGGCCACATGACCAGGGAAATGTTTTCGGACCGTGCTGGCTGGGGGCCTTGAAACAGAAATCAGCACCACCTGCTACAGTCAACAACAGCTAGTGGAGCAAAATCTGCATGGACTCCTTTCCTTCTTGCAGTATAACATACATATTGCATATAAAATGCAATACGGGGGGGGGGGGAGACAAGATAAATAAAGAACAAATAAAAATAAAGAGTAGATGGTGAATCCATATCAAGACAGGCATTCCTTTAGTAACCACAGTTAGGATCAGAGACTTGATTGCTTAAATCAGGGGTGTCAAACGCATGTCGTCACGGTGGCATCGTATGATGTATCACAACTTCCCCCCCCCCCTTCACTAAACCAGGTATGGGCATGGCTAGTATGTGATGCATCTGGCCCGTGGGCCAATGGTTTGACAGCCTGGGTTTAAATGAAGTGTTTGTAGATGAAAATCACGTGGCTGTGGCTGTGCTTATAATTTTACATCAACTTCCCTTTGCTTTACAGCACCAGGAAGATAGGATCCCATAGAACTGGAGAGGAAGGGATTACAAGAGAATAAGCAGACACACAATGGGGGATATCATTGAAAGCAATGTGCCAGCACCGCTGTTAGCTGTTTGCCCTGTGCTCACATATGTGAGCATTGAGCATCTTTAGAGGCAAAGGAAAGCCTAGAAAAGAATAGAATAGAATAGAATAGAATAGAAATTCTTTATTGGCCAAGTGTGATTGAATACACAAGGAATATGTCTTGGTTCATATGCTCTCAGTGTACATAAATGATGGTCATAGGGGTCAAATAAGCAATGAAGAAACAATCAATATTAATAAAAATCTTAAGGATACAAGAAACAAGTTACCGTCCTACAGTCATAAGTGGGAGGAAATGGGTGATAGGAATGATGAGAAAAAACTAGTAGTAATAATAGTGAAGACTTAGTAAATAGTTTGACAGTGTTGAAGGAATTATTTGTTTAGCAGAGTGATGGCGTTCGGGGGGAAACTGTTCTTGTGTCTAGTTGTCTTGGTGTGCAGCTCTGTAGTGTCGTTTTGAGGGTAGTTGAAACAGCTTATGTCCAGGATGCGAGGGGTCAGTAAATATTTTCAAAGACCTCTTTTTGAATTGTGCAGTACTGTATACAGGTCCTCAATGGAAGGCAGGTTGGCAGCAATTGTTGTTTCTGCAGTTCTGATTATCCTCTGAAGTCTGTGTTGGTCTTGTTGAGTTGCAAAACCAAACCAGACAGTTATAGAGGTGCAGATGACAGACTCAGTGATTCCTCTGTAGAATGTGAAACTGATTGGGATCTTGTCCGTTTCAGGTAGCAGCCACAAGCAGTGTAGGGTTCTAATCAACTGAGGTCACAGTGTTGAGCTTGTTAACTTGAGTTTAGGACTTTTTAGGGAAGTGCTGAGCAGCTCAGAATTAGATTGCTTGCTTAGGCAACCCCTCTGCTTTGCCAGGCAGAAGGAAAAACAAGGATCAGGCACAGGACAACCAGTATTAACTAACTATAATTGTGAACAATGATACACTGACATAAAAGTGGACATTGAAAAATTACTTTTTCATCCCTGTCATGGCTGCACATAGTCGTTGTCCAAGGCAGTTGGTAAAAGGACCCCTAGCCAAAGTCTTGGAAAAATTGAGAGAAGAGAACTGTTCTAAAAAAAGCAATTAGTTTTCACAATTTTCCTATAATTGTAAAATCAGGGGCCTGAATGACTGCTCAACAAAGAGAATGAGACGGTCTAAGAAACAATGAACACAATTTTATAGCAGGGAGCTCAATGAAGGGCTGCAAAAGAAATTTACTGCTACCCTGTGGGCGTGGCTTATTTTGTGATTATGGCTTGGTGGCATGTGACCAAATGGGAGTGGCTTGACTATCATGTGACCGGGGGTGGCTCAAAGGTCATGTGATTGGCTTAAAGGTGGACAACTTGATGTCACTCACGTCAAGAGTTTGGGTTAGGGTTAGGATGCCTGGCCTTTCCTCACCTCAAAGACATACAATTCCCCTTACTACTACTGAACATTCAAAATATACTATTTAATTCTATGTATATATGCCATATGTGTACATACATATTAAACACAGGCACAAAAAATATACATTATCTACTATAGAAAGTCTATGTCTACACATGCACGCACAGCTCTTCTAAAATTATACACATTCAACCTCATTTACTGCGATAGGAAAAACATACCCAGAGCCCAGAAGGGAAAAAAAGAAAAAAAAAATTCAAAATTTTTCTACCGGTTCTGCGTACCTGACCGTATTCATAGGAGCTCATCACTGAGGGACCTGTATTTTTTCCAGCATTTTTTACTATCAAGAGCAAAAAGATACCATGGCACCATCAGTGGGTAGACAGCCAACATTTTGTTTACTTTTTTCATATTTGTATATTTTCCAATTGGGTATATGAGTATTTTAGAAATAGAATACAGTGTTCCCTCGATTTTCGCGGGTTCGAACTTCGCGGAAAGTCTATACCACGGTTTTCCAAAAATATTAATTAAAAAATACTTTGCGGGTTTTTTCCCTATACCACGGTTTTCCCCACCCAATGACGTCATATGTCATCGCCAAACTTTTGTTTGCCTTTAATAAATATTTTTTTTAATAAACTTTAATAAATAAACATGGTGAGTAATAATCTGAATGGTTGCTAAGGGAATGGGAAATTGCAATTTAGGGGTTTAAAGTGTTAAGGGAAGGCTTGGGCTACTGTTCATAGCCAAAAATAGTGTATTTACTTCCGCATCTCTACTTCGCGGAAATTCGACTTTCGCGGGTGGTCTCGGAACGCATCCCCCGCAAAAAGCGAGGGAACACTGTAAATGATTAAAGCCAGGTAAACATGCATGTTTTCCTTCTTGTTTTTAGACTGTTTCCCCATAACTTAAAAATTGCACCACCATTATTTGGCCCATTGTCACCACCTTTTTGGTTGGCACAAATTCAGGAAACACAGAAGGAACACAAGAAAGGAACCGGAGACTGCATGTGCCTCACAGAATCAGACAGATTATAGGCGTTATCACATTAATCTGTGTTTTTCTGAACATTAGGGTGCCATTTGAGTAGAAACCAAATAAGAAAATTGGCTGATTAAAGTGCTTGCAATTTACCAAAATTATCCTAGACGAGGAGATTACAGTGGAATGTATACTATGAATTGGCAAAACACAAAATGTCATCTTCCACTGTAAAGGGATACTTCAGAAAGAAAGAAAAAGTTGGACTCCCATTTTCATTAAGATGGTCTGAAGAATTAAATAAAGAGTGATAATCTACAAATTATAACATTTAGAGTTAGCAGTAGCATTTAGACTTATATACTGCTTCACAGTGCTTTACAGCCCTCTCTAAGCGATTTACAGAGAATCAGCAAATTGCTCCCAAAATTCTGGGTCCTCATTTTACCGAACCTTGGAAGGATGGAAGGCTGAGTCAACTTTGAGCCTACTGAGATTTGATCTGCCAAACTGCTGGCAGCCAGTGATCAGTAGAAGTAGCTTGTAGTACTGTACTCTACCCACTGTACCACCAAGGCTCTTAATAACAAATTTGGACTCCTAGTTACTTTTAGCATCTTCTAGAGCCGTGTTTCCCAACCTTGGCAACTTGAAGATATTTGGACTTCAACTCCCAGAATTCGCTGGCTGGGGAATTCTGGGAGTTGAAGTCCAAATATCTTCAAGTTGCCAAGGTTTGGAAACACTGTTCTAGAGCAGTGATGACAAATCTTTTTTGGCTTGGTTGCCAAAAGGGTGTGTGCACCTTATGATTGTGTATTACATAGGGTTTTTAGTCGTACTTTTTAATAGGTTAGATTTGTGCTATATGCTTGTTTTGTATCTATTCTGTGAGCTGCCCTGAGTCTTCGGCAAAGGACGGCATACAAATCTAATAAATAATAATAATAAAATAACTGATCGTAAGTCACTTGTGAAAGTGCCATTTGTAACTTTGAACAATCGTGAAATGAAGTGGTTGTGAGGAGTTCCTTCAGTTAGGCTCAACCTTGTTGAGTGTTGGTTATGACCTATAAAGCCCTTCATGGCACCGTACCAGATTACCTCAGGGACCACCTTCTGCCTCACGAATCCCAGCGACCAGTTAGGTCCCACAGAGTGGGACTTCTCCAGGTCCCGTCAACCAAACAATGTCGCTTGGTGGGACCCAGAGGAAGAGCCTTCTCTGTGGCGGCCCCGGCCCTCTGGAACCAACTCCCCCCAGAGATTAGAATTGCCCCCACCCTCCTTGCCTTTCATAAGCTGCTTAAAACCCACCTCTGCCGCCAGGCATGGGGGAACTGAGATACACTTTCCCCCTAGGCCCTTACAATTTTGTGCATGGTATGTATGTATGTATGTATGTTTGGTTTTTATATAATGGGTTTTTAAACTGTTTTTAGTATTGGATTTGTTATATACTGTTTTATTCCTGTTGTTAGCCGCCCCGAGTCTGCGGAGAGGGGCGGCATACAAATAAAATAAAATAAAATAAAATAAAATAATAAAATAAAATAAAATAAAATAAAATAAAATAAAATAAAATAAAATAAAATAAAATAAAATAAAATAAAATAAAATAAAATAAAATAAAATAAAATAAAATAAAATAAAATAAAATAAAATAAAATAAAATAAAATAAAATAAAATAAAATAAAATAAAATAAAATAAAATAAAATAAAATAAAATAAAATAAAATAAAATAAAATAAAATAAAATAAAATAAAATAAAATAAAATAAAATAAAATAAAATAAAATAAAATAAAATAAAATAAAATAAAATAAAATAAAATAAAATAAAATAAACAAACTAACTAACTAACTAACTAACTCTTGATCTGGAAAATGAAATCCACTGAGGCACAACAGAAATTCTCACTGAAACCGAAGTGAGAACCTCCAAGATGGGGGAGTATCCAGACTGTCCCAGTTTTCCGGTCCCAGCATCGCACTTGTCTAACTCCACCTCAGGCCCCATTTCTTTGTCATGTTAGAATGTGATGGAGCTCACAAGGAACTGGATCTTGAATATACATTGCCTTGAATTCTGTGCTGAATGATATTCCTGTGTAAATATCCGTGGCATAACAAGAGCCATAGACGCCACTCCGCTCTGTGGCCATGCCATTGCCTTGAGCCATGCAGGAAGTGGAGGCTGCCCACATCTGACTAAGTAGGAACGACACGCAAAGCAGCTCACTGGATTAGATCGGCTGGATTCCTTACAAGTACCTTTCAGTAGTGTTGAAAACCCGGCTCAGGTTGCAGCTCTCACAAAAGAATTTGGGCCAGTCTGCTGAAAGCCGAGAGAAAACCTTCCCCCCACCCCAGCCCCATCCCAAAAAGAGCAGTGGACTCTTAAATGGTTTGCATTGCAGGATATTGAATGAAACAGAGCTTCATTGGGAGGAAGGCCCTCTCCATCTCTGAGAGCCAAACATCTAATGAGTGTGACATGCAACTGTTTTTTTCCAGTAAGAGCAATCTATCAAAGGCAAAATCTGGTCTACCCAAATATGGGACGGAGCATACTGCTTCCGCATTCGCCTTTCAGCCCCAATCCAGGATTCTTCACAGTCATTTCCGCGACAAACTATTACACTGGGAAAATTCTTAATCTCTATAGCTACCAAAGTGAGGAGAGCCCATGGCCTAAAGGTTAATGCATCTGTCTAATATGCAAGTATCCTGGGTTCGAATCCCAGAAGGATATGGCTAGCTGATGAGGGCTAAACAGCTTGGAATAGCTATACTATCTTCCCTTTATTTCTTTGTGGGTAAATTTAAATTTAACACAAAAGAGACCGATAGCACTTTCTAAGAGTAACCAATTTTTATTATAAGTTTCCATAAGCTTCATGAGTGAAGTGGCTTAAGTGAAGTAGGATCGGGGCTTTTCCTCTACCTGCCAAAGGAATCAAATTCAGTCTAATGATTAAGCAGAAAGTGAGTTCGAGTTCTGTCTTAGCCATGAAAGGAAGCTGGGTGCCTTTGGGTCAATCACTCGCTCTGAGCCCAACTCATCTCAAGGGAATGAAGGCGGGATGCAAATAAATAGAATAATAATAATAATTCTCTCCAGATTTCTTACATCTAGTGGCCTCCTTGGTGTCTGTTAGATGTTCAGCAACTGCTGAAGGGGAAAATCAGGAGAGAAATCTTCAAAATGAAAATGTTGCTGATCGTGTATATATGGCAATGTTGATGGACAGTTCCGTCTGTGAGAACAATTTCTGAACACCTAAGGGTGCTTAAGGAAAAGGTGGACACCGAAAGAGTTTTCCATACATAGGGATGAGACAATTGGGAGAAAGTAGGAGGGGGAGAAAAGGGGGCTGTGTGGTTCGTTAACCACGGCACTGTTTTAAAACCACCCTTGATGTGTTCAGAACCTCTTGAAAATGGTCCTAAAATGTCTTGATGTAGCTAGCTATAGTGGCCTCACAATCACCTGGCTTGGAAAAAAAGTTCATTCCAAAACTTCCTTGGTGAAGCCTCTCATCTTCATTGTGTTTGCCACTCTCTCTCTCTGCTTTGCTTCTCCTAAGCCACATCACCATTTTGGGAAGAAAAAAATTGAAGTCTTCTTCAGTTCATGTATATATGCAGGCTTTTTGGCAAGAATCTTCTCACATGATTCTTTCTTTCTTTCTTTCTTTCTCTCTTGTCCTTCCTTCTTCTTTTCTTTCCTTCTTCCTTCTTCCTTCCTTTTTTCCTCCCTCCCTCTCTCCCTTCTTCTCCTTCCTTATTCTTTCTTTTATTTCTTTTGTCCTTCCTTCTTCATTCTTTTCTTCCCGTCTTCCTTCCTTCCTTTATTTCTTTCTTCCTTTCTTTCCTTTCTTTTCTTTCTTTCTTAGTTCCTTTCTTTCTTATTCTTTCTTTTCTTTCTATCTATCTTCCTTCCTTATACATCCTTCCTTCCTTCTTCTCTTTCTTTCTTTTTTCTTTTGCCCTTCCTTCTTCCTTCTTCCTTCCTTCTTTCCTCCCTCCCTCCCTTCCTTTTCCTTCTTTCTTAGTTACTTCCTTTCTTCTCCTTCCTTCTTCTCCTTCCTTCTTTTTTCTTTCTTTTTTCTTTTATCCTTCCCTTCCTCTTCCTTCTTTTCTTTCCTTCTTCCTTCCTTCCTTTATTTCTTTCTTCCTTTTCTTTCTTTTCTTTCTTTCTTAGTTCATTTCTTTCTTATTCTTTCTTTTCTTTCTTTCTATCTTCCTTCCTTATACATCCTTCCTCCCTTCTTTTCTTTCTTTCTTTCTTTCTTTCTTTCTTATTTCTTCATCCATCTATCCATTCATTAATTCATTCACTCATTCATTCATTCATTCCAATCTATCTTCTGGAACATTTGGATCATCTCTCATCAATATACTAAGGTTAAGATTAAGATTTATTAGATTTGTATGCCACCCCTCTCCAAAGACTCGGGGCCAAGTTTGAAACTGCTGAACTTTTAAAACTCAACCAAGTTTGACTAGGTACTGCAAACAGGAATAGCTCTCACAAAGATAAATGAAATTGGTCCCAATTACAAGGATTAAGTTGAAAATTTGTGCCAGGTAATTGGGATTCTACAGTGAAGCCCTTCCTGCAGTGAAGTATTAACAGAAGCCCTAAAATCACCATGTCTGACACCACCAACCCCTGGGAATGGTGTTTTGTCCTCTCTCACTATTCTAATTTTAAATGGCATGGGACATTTCAATAGTCAAAAATGCATTCATTGATTCCATTGAAAATTAGAATTGTCACAGCAGAATAATACAAGAGCAGGAAAAAGTTAAACGTTTATGGCTAAGTCATTTAAACTCTAGTTACTGAAATGCCAAGATCTATAAGGAGTACTTCCAGCAAAAAGATAAAAGCTCAGTTAAATGTAATTTACTTCTATGGTTGGGGCCAAGGGAAAACAGTGGCTCTAAATAATAAAAATAAAACTGATCCAGGATTAATTTTAAAAAGTTATTAAAACAGACCCCCTTCCATTTTTTTTTGTCTCTGAATCACATTGCTAGCTCTGTGGGGCTTAATTCTGATTAATCTGACACAGATTTCACCATTAATCTCTTACTTCCCTCTCCTTTTAAATACAATACAGGATGTTTTTTTAAATGTAGAAGTATGTAAAACATGAGCAAGACCCACCCTTTAAAAAAATTACATTTAATATCACCTACATAAGATAAAATGACCTCTTGGTTCCTTCCTTCCTCACCTCCAACAGAGGTTTACAGACATCTTATTATTCTAATAATATAGTATTATTCAATTGCTTTGTATTATTGATGAAGAGAGATCTCGCTCATCCTTTTTGGCGCCTTCGAGGCAATTTTAAAACTCCTGATGACTGCCTGGACTAGTCCCTGCAGTTTTCTTGGCAGGGTTTTCCATTTTTTTCATGTTATTATTACTAATATTATTTTATATTATTATAATTAGTGATATAGAATAAGAGAAAGAAAAATAATCAAAGTGAAAGAAAGTGCTTAAGCGCAAAAACAAAGAAAGATACAAAGATGGACCTAGTTTTCAATCTTCTTTACAGCAGTTATAAATTTATTTATCTCTGCATTTTGCTCTATGGTTACAATGTAGCCATATATATTTTTCTATAATCTATTCTTTCTAATCATCAAAACTGTAAATCATAAATCACTTCTTTCCCCTGTTGCACACAAAATTCTATAAGTGGTTCCTAGCCAGCAAAAATTGTAGATACTGTATTCTCTTTTCTTCAAGCAAAGGGGACCATTTTGACCATCTCAGCAAGTTCTGTTAACCTTACCAATCCTCTCTCCATTATGTGTAGTACTAAATCTTTCCATCTTTGTGCAAATAATAATGTTGCTGCATTTATCATTTATGAAAACAAAAGTTCCATAATTTTTCTTACTGTTTGCTCATCAGTCTTTTAAGAAAACTTCTGGTTTCAATTCTACATTAAGCTTTAAAATCCTTTGAATAAGTGTTTGAATCCAAAACTTTCTGGCCTTTTTACTCATGTGAAGCTTTCAGAAATGGTTTGCATGTTGCTTACTTCCTTGGGCTGAGGGAGCGTGACTGGCTCAAAGCATCCAGTTGTACCCAAGGCGGGTCTAAAACTCACCAATTTCCAACCTGATGTCTTAACCTTCTCTGGTCATATTTCTCTGGGGATCTTTTTCAAGGGGGAAGCCTTCTCATGAGAACTGGGATGCTCTAAATATACAATGGACAATCACTAAGGAAATGGCAGTACTAGTAAAAAGCAATGCGATGGGAGAATTTAGAGAAATAAAAAAAGCAGCAATAGAAAGCGCTCAGGCAGTAATAGTTCTGGGTTGGAAGGACGCGACAAAATGGACAATGCAAAATTGGTATAGGTACATGGTGGACCATATTCAATTTGAAATTATGGAAAAAAGGATAAATTCAGATAATGAAACTGAGTTGGGACAGCTGATGACGAGTAGAATCCGAGACCAACCTACAAGAAATAAATTGGAATCACTCTATAATATGTAAACAGATATATTGCTCTTGGGTTAAGTGGATTATACAAGAAACACCCCCAATTTGGTGGTGGGGAATGTGTGTGTGTCGGGGTGTGGGCACAATTCACTATGCACTGTTTTATGTTGTGTGATATAAAAACTGTTAAAAATCAATAAAAATATTTTTAAAAAGAGAGAGAACTGGGATGCTCTTTTTGCGCTTTTCTCTCATTGTAAACTTAAAACCTATATACCCGTAATATTTTAAATGTCTATAGAGATTATCAAGCATCTAGGTCTTGTCCCAAAGGTGCTGCAGGAATTTGAAAAAAGCATCTTGGATTAGAAGTGAGGTGAGATGTTAAAGAACCAAGAAAATCAAGTTGTCTTCGGGAAATAGCACCTTTGGGACGATGTTTAAAAGGGTTGGGATGTATGAAATTCAAAATAGATACAATTCTTCAACTGTATCCTCGGAGAATTGAATGCTACAGTAGAAGTGTGAGAGACAGTGACTTGGAGGGACAGGAATAGCCATCTCGGTTTTCACAACAAGCTTTTAAAGTTCAAAAAGAAAGCCTTGCTCTGGTATAGTTATGTGGGCCAGTGAGGAAGATAAGTAATAAGTAATTAACAGATAGTTTCAAAATCTCCTGGCAAGTGAGCTGTTTTGAGAGTTTGGTTTGGAGCTGCTTCAGCCAAAAGAATAATAAACCCTTCTCTTCTCCTCTCCTCCCCCCCAAAGGGGGGGGGGCTTCAGAGTGGGAAGGAAAGCTAATTGCATCCACATTGGAGAGATTGGTGTCTTCTTCATTGTCATTTTTTTGTTATTGTTCAGTGTAATCCGTGCAAATCCAGATCCT
The DNA here is from genome assembly GCF_031021105.1 of Erythrolamprus reginae. NCBI lineage: Eukaryota > Metazoa > Chordata > Lepidosauria > Squamata > Dipsadidae > Erythrolamprus > Erythrolamprus reginae. The sequence continues at coordinate 229,631,767 of NC_091951.1, read as the reverse complement.
TTGGTTGCTAATTAATGGAGGAAGGAGGGGGGGGGGGCGAAGGTAGTCAGCAGGCGAGGGTGATGCTTGAAGATTCCCAAAACAGAGGGAAAAAGGATTCTTCGAAGAATAAACTTTTTGAAGTACGTACATTTTTAAGGTAAAAAAAGATTAAAGTAAATTTTTGACGCCTAAAAGAACGGATTCTTGATTTATACCTAACAGATGGCAATCAGCATTATTTTGACTACCCCCATTTTTAAAAGATAGATATGAGATACGAGGCCTCAAAAACGATATTCTTCTCTCTCTCTCCCCCCCCCCAACAGGCGGGGGTGGGGGAAACCGCTGGATGGGACCCAAAGAGCCGACCTAAAATTAAACACCCAGTCAAGGCGTTTGAAGCAAGCCTGACTGAAAAGGGACCTAATTTAAGCTCCCCTAGGAAAAACTAAAATAGTTTTTAGGCGAAATGCAATTGGGGGGAGGGTGTGCTTTTCGGATTCATCTTTTCCTAAGGCGTTTAAGTGACAATGAGATCCTTTCTTAAATCTACGAGCCATTTGAGATGGGGGAGGGGGGAGATACCCCAAAGAAGACATGGCAGTAAATGTAGTTATCATTTCAGGGAGGAATAAAGAGACAATACCAGCCTCGGGTTAAAGAGGAGCCCGCGTTGAATTGCTTTACTCTACCGGGATTTTCTGCAGGGGCGAAGGTTTTAGCTGTCGCGCAAAGTCGCCCGATTGTTAAAGACTCAGATTAGGCACCGAATTTGTCCCCTCCCTCCCTCCCTTCCTTGTTCTTCCTTGTTCTTTCTTTTCCTTCTTTCTTAGTTCCTTTCTTCCTTATTCTTTCTTTCCTTCCTTAATTCTTTTTCTTTCTCTTTCTTTCTTTCTTTCTTTCTTCTTCCTTCCTTTCCTTCTTCCTTCCTTATTCTTTCTTTCTTTTCCTTCTTTATTCGTTCCTTTTTTCCTTATTCTTTCCTTCCTTCCACCTTTCTTAATTCTTTTTTCCTTCTTTTTCTTCCTTCCTTCCCTCCTTTCTCGCCTTCTTTATTTTTCTTTCTTTCTTTCTGCCTTCCTGCCCGCCTTCCTACCATCCATCTTTCTTTCTTTCTTTCTTTTCTTCCTTTCCCCCTCCCTCCCTCCTTCCTTCCCTTCGCTTCCATTCATTCTATGACAAAGATTAAGAATTCCGCGGCGGGTTCCTCTTTTCTTCATACCGGCGCGCTGCGATATGAAAACGCCACGAAAGCCTCTTCCCTTCGTCCCCGCGGTTATTCCGCCAAGCCGTAGCCGATTCTCCCGGGGCATCAGACCCAAAGACTTGGGCGTTTTGCTCCGCTGGAGATTGCTCTCCAGATCCCGGGGGCTGGTGGGTGGGCGGTGGAGGATCAGCAGGGGGGGGGAGCTGACCCACCCCTCCCCTAGAGACGACCCCAACCCAAACAAGTTCAACTGGCTAGAGGAAGAGGTCCGAGGCGGCTTGGCGTCTAAGTAAACTCCCCCCAAAAGCCCACCCCGAAAATAGTCGGGGGTTTTGCTCCCAACTGCAGGGCGTTGATGGTCCGGACCGGGAAGCTCCTGGCGTCCGGGAGCTCAGATTTTTTCCTCCTCGATTTGCAACCTTCCTTGCCTGGTTTTTTTCTGGAGGGTGTGGGGGTGTCCCGAGAGAGCCACCCCGGGACCGCCAGAGTCCCACCTTCCGACTCCGAAAGGCTGCAGATCCGCACAGCCACGTGGACTAAAAAAAAGAAACATGAAATAAAATGGGTTTGATTCCCGAGGCTTGTTTATACAAGAGAGGGACCAAAACTGCCGAGAAAGCAAACAAAAATCCGAGAAAACAAACATTTCTCTCTCTCCATCCCCCTTCCCTTATGCACACCGGGGGGGGGGGCAGAGGGAGGGGAGGGGATGTGATTTTTGTCGGCAATACATAAATCTGGAGCTTTGCCTCCCCCCCCCCCCCCCTGCCCTGGAAAGGGTTTTTTTCTCGCGCTTCCGCAAAATAGATCGCTTTTGGCTGCCTGGGCTGCGTTTGAAAAACCGTTGGGTCTTTGGGTCTGCTAAAGACGTGTGGGTGACAAGCACGGGGTTTTCTTTTTTTTAAGTTTTATTTTTCATTTTGCAGAAGTTTTTCCTCTTTTTAAAGTTTTATTTTTCATTTTGCAGAGGTTTTTTCCCCCTTTTAAGTTTTCTTTTTTTTATTTTTCTCCACCAGACATCGAATAATTAGAGCCGACCAGCGGTTTTTCAACGTTACCGCGAACGAATCTCGGCCTGTTTATAGTTCTGGTGCCGAAATAAAGTGGGCAGAAACGCGATTCCCGACCCCGCTAACAGAGATCGGAGGCAGGGAAGACGGGAAGCCGCTCGAAAGGGCGAAAGAACAGGAGTTTGGTTTTCAAGCTGAAGCGGTTATACATCCCTCCCGTGAAGCATTTATTTATTTATTCAATTCAATTTATTTATTCAATATTCAGTTTCTATGCCGCCCACTCCCTAGGGACTGTGGGCGACTGGATACCCTGGAACGGATCGATCCAACTAAAAAAAACCCAACTCTCTGCAAAATCAAATTTACAGAACGATCGCCCGGAGATCCCGTGCACCAAACTTTGCCCATCGGCGACCTGGAGCGATCCCGCTCTCCTTAAAATACGTTTGTCGGGTTGCGATTTCCACGCGCCTGGTTGAGTCTTCCGTAAAAGGCTTGGACGCGGACTTTCGGGGGTCCAACCGTTCGGGAATGTCCGGTGAAAATCGGCAAGAAACAGATAATTTTGTCTGAATATTTTTGAATACTGTCTTAAACTCTGGAACAAAGTACCAATCAATTGCACGCGCGTTCGTGAGCTTCTGAAGAACTTGCTTTAGGAAGAGCTTAAATACAACAGATCCAAAGTGAGACCTTAATGTAAAATGGGCACCCAGGACTGTATAGATGAAATTCGTCACGAACTAGGAGAAAAACCTGGAATTATGAAATCCTATTTGAAAAAGTCTGCTTTTTACTATTACTAGTAGTTTTTCTCATCATTCCTATCACCCATCTCCTCCCACTTATGACAGTATGACTGTAACTTGTTGCTTGTACTCTTAAGATTTTTATTAATATTGATTATTTGACCCCTATGACAATCATTAAGTGTTGTACTTCATGATTCTTGACAAATGTATTTTTTCTTTTATGTACACTGAAAGCATATTCACCAAAGACAAATCCCTTGCTGTTCAATCACACTTGGTCAATAAAGAATTCTATTCTATTCTAAACGGAATAAATTTGACATGATCCAAACGCGAGGCTTCTATCTTGTGCCATGATTTTTATCTAATGAACACTACCCTCGCCCACCACCCCACCTTAAATAATCAGCAAAATTTGCCTCACCTTTTTACAGGCTTCTCCTTCCTCAAAACCTGTATGTTAACTTCTTTCTAGATTACCTGTCTATACTGATCCAAAAGAAGTTGATGGGTCCAGAATTAGAATGAGGAGAACGAATTCTTGGGTTAGTCACATTATCCTTGCTTTAAAAACTAGTGGATTAGTTAAAACGATGAGTTGAATGCTAATAACAAATTGGTTAAAACTCAGATTATCCCTGTAAAAGGCTACTTATATATTGAGTTAATTCACATGAAACGTATTCCCCGTACAAGACTACTGTAATACTGAAACTGGTGTCTGTTTACTTGCAAATACGTGGCATAGAATTCAGGAAAGAGACATCAGCCGACCATTGGTAATGTTTTGCACTTCAAGCAAATCCCGATTAGGATCAGAAAAAACAAAATTGGGAAACTCCTAAGCAGATTGCTTAGAAAAATCAGACATTCTAACCCAATGAAAGTGGTTTCTTTATGGTCTATTTGTTTTCTTATCGATCATTGTGATTTTGCACTTCAACTGTTAACACATTCTACATTCCCATAAAGGAAAATCGGCTTGGTTCCACTGAAATAAATGCGTGAGCCACTATATCTGATCTGTGGCTTCTTTGGGAAATCATCATCAATCACAAAATGAGAATACCTGCTACAAAGGGATTGATACAAATTGCTATTGTTAGGACGGTACGTCTAGTATGAAGAGCGAGTCTAATTAATAGCATATTCAAGTATGAGATAAGGATTGAAGGATTGAAGAGATTGAAGAGAACTGTCTGTTTAAATTCCTGCTGAATGCCACTGCAAATTGTAGGGTCTCATTCAGGCTATAGGGATTGAATGAAACTTTTGAAAAAGTGTTATGTAAAGAACATAGCTGGGTCCAGGTAACTTTTTAAAAAAAAAGTCTAACAGAAATTCATATTTACCATTTAGTATAATGGTCCACTGCCTAGGGACGACATAGGGTATTTGCACAGCACGGGAGTTGGAAAAAGTTGCTATTTTGAATCGAAAAATTAATCATGGTGACTTTCCTTCATTGTGAATGTATTGCTCCTACTGATCTCTTTATGTGTTTATTGCAGTTCTTTTTTATCGCTTTATCTACTAGCTTGTTATTCTTGTTGTGTTTTTTTAATGCATTGTTGGCTTGTTTTTATTGTGCTTCATTATCTTTGCATTAGCAGCTTTCAACCAGACAAGGAGCATTGCCCTTTAGCCATTTTAAAGAACATATATTTACACAGTCGCATTACAATTCTGCCATCTATACAAGCCTATTCAAATTTAAGCCATCAAATGAGCTTAAACCATTCAGTATATTTTACCTGCACATTAATCCAGGAATCCTTAGAATAACTTTGCTGGATAGACCAGGGATTTATCTGGTTCACACCTCAGCCTTTTAGGCACCACAGGGTTTTACTCCTTTTTTGATCGATTTGCTCATTCTGGCTAGGTTCACACATGCTTGTTCTGGTGGCTTGGAATGAGGAGGTTCCAATTCACCCTTTCGCATCCCAGCCCATTTGAATTCTATTTAAACAAGACAGAAAGAAAGTGAGAACTTGTGCAGTTTATTCACTGAAAGGAATAAGGCACAACCAGAGTTTGTATTTCCCACATTCATATTAAAATGCTTTTATTGGAGTTTAAAGAACGTGTGGTTTGATTGCTGTGAACCGTGTAGTCATATGTGGCGTTGCTATTCTTGTAACCTGCTTTGGATGTTATGCTTGCAAAGAAACATAAATATTTGTACAATTCTTTTCAATTAGGTGAAGGGACAACTTCTCCTAGAAAGCCAAGGTTTGAACAGAGCAGCTCCTGTCCTCATCATGTGACTGTTGGCCTCATCTGCTTCTAACGTGGGATGATTCCTTTTTTGCAAGTTTCCTAAATGAACTCTTTTCTACAGTTCTTGTCCCTCCCCCTTTCAAAACTGAACATGAGAATGGATGTTATGGTAAAAGATGATAAGATATACAGTACTTTCTTTACATGTGTGTGGGAACATCGATTTCACTGGATTGTATCCCATACACACATTTTATTAAAACAGTTGTGAGAAAGGTGTGTATGTCTTTTTCCTTTGCACCATTTGGGATTCTACAAACTGAAACTATATCATAGCAATTGTTATTATTATTACAATTCATGTTTGTCTTTCTACAAGGAAGATGCTGCAACTCCACTAATGATCAGCTTTTCCTTTAATTGAAATTAAAATTTACATTAAAAATTTTTTCCTGCACTTTGGTCAAATTCGGCAGTATCACACACCAACGAGGCACCGATTCCCTGAAAAAAAAACCAGTAGGGAAACTGAGTACAGAACCAGGAAGGAGAAGTTTCGATTCCATACTTCAACAGTGAGAGAGAGAAATACTTGCTTTACCTATGCTTTAGTTTCTCTTGAAAAGGCAGACCTATATACACCCTTGTTGCTATCCTGCTGGCCTGATCTCAGCAACCGAGAGTGAGTGGGTTAAAGCAACCTGTTGTGGAAGGCCTGATCAAGTGTTGCAGGAGGGCAGAGGGCTGCTCAGCAAACAAAAGAAAGAGTGCAACCCGAAGGGTGTCTATTCAGGGGTCAGTTCCACTAAATTCAGTGAGGCTGAATATTTCAGATAAGTATTCAGATAAGACTGTTGGCCTAAGGTTTCCTATATCCCCGCACACTAATTTGGTTATAATTCTGCTGAGCAGAGCCAGACACATTTAGAATAGAATTCTTTATTGGGCAAGTGTTATTTATTATTTTTGGTGCATATGCTCTCAGTGTCCACAAAAGAAAAAAATACATGTGTCAAGAATCACGAGGTTTTCACAGAAAAACACAGAGAACAGGCAGGTTTTCTAGTCCTCTCCACTATGACCACTGTGCTAGGAATCTGAGATTCCCTCCCCTAGTGAAAGGGCCCCACCATCCTCCCCATTTGGTACAGCATCTTCTGAACCAAGCCCCAAAGCAACAAGGACAGCATGGGATTCTGTAGACAAATATGGGGCTTAACCCCATCAGGGCTAAACCTCGTTACTTCCAGTGCAAAATGCACCTTATTTTATTTGGGAACTGTATTTTATTGGGGGAAATTTATTTGGCCGTCCACTTTCTCACAGCAGCGACTCTGGACAGCTTATAAGGCAGTAACAAATACAGTATGTGCATGTATTTGTATATATCTATGTCATCTATATCTATATCTATACTGTTCAAAAAAATAAAAGGAACAATCAAATAACACATCCTAGATCTGAATGAATGAAATATTATTGTTGAATATTTCATTTGCACAACTATTTCATTTGCACAACAGCATGTGAAATTGACTGTCAATCAGTGTTGCTTCCTTAGTAGACAGTTTGATTTCACAGAAGTTTGATTTACTTGAAGTTATATTCTGTTATTTAAGTGTTCCCTTTATTTTTTGAGCAGATCTATCTATCTATCTATCTATCTATCTATCTATCTATCTATCTATCTATCTATCTATCTATCTATCTATCTGCCTTAGAGGCAGACTTCCCAGGGTCAAATGCCGCTAAGGGTATGGCAAGCTGATGGGAGCAAAATAGCTTGAAATATATCTATATTAGTCTCCCTTCCTTTTCATTATCAGCAAAAATATGTTACTTACACACACACATGCGCACACACATAAATGAATAAAATTATTAATTAATTAAAAACAAATAAAAATGTCATCGCCCACCCACCCCCACCCCAGCGACAACACACAGTCAGATGAGTCAACCGATGGGCTTTTTGGCTGCAGCGGGGGGGGGAGGGGAATTGTCCCCCAATGTTCCCGCCACTTGAGAGAGCGAGCAGCGTCCCACTCCTATGACCCTCGACCCGCCCGAAGAACGCCCCGCGGCGCTCCTTTCACCAGGTTTCGCCCTGGACGCCCACGGGTGACTGTCACTACTCGAGGCGTCGCTCGGCTGGGCTCTTCTAAAGGCGGAGAAAACCTGGCAGCCGGGCTGGTCCCGCTCTTCTTCCCGACGGTTATAACCCCTCCCGGTTCCTGCCTGCCTGCCTGCCCTGGCCAGGCCCCTCCCTCCACAAAGCCCTCTCAGCAAAGCCCTGTGGGTTTGCTGCGCCCCTGGCATTCTCGGGAGAGGCTGCTCGGGCAAGCTTGGTCTCCACCCGTCCCTTTAAGGCACGGCGGCTGGAAGGGAGCGCCGGCCGACGGCTGCTCGGCTGCAGAGAGAGCGAGAGACCGCAAGCAGCTCCACAGAGTCCCAGGCGCGGCTTGGGTAGGTCGCCTCCCGACTGGGCAAGGTGCGCCCGCAGCTCTTCCCAGAGGCGGAGAAAGAAGCGAGCGGGGTCGCGGGTTGCCTCCGAGCGTTCCCGAAGCGCCGTCTAAAGAATTAAGAAAACGGACGGGGATTTCAGGAGCTCCCGAATCCGGTCTCCCCTCCGCTTGAGCCATGGAAGGCCCGAAGGCGCCTTGTTTTGCCGGTGCTCGAAGGTCGGCTTCGTTTTAGGTCCGCCGGGCGTCACAGAGTCGGGCTACCCAGGAGGCTGGAGATCCTGAGGGCTCAGCATAGCTGTAGGCTTCTCAAGCTCCAGCGCCCAAACGCAGAGGGCTCCGGAGCGGCTCTCTTCGCAAGCCCGCCGGCCAGAGCGGGACTGAGGGGGCTCCTTTGAAGAGACTCCTTCGGGCGTCGTCGGCCAGGAGCAGCGAGGCTGGCGCGCTCCATCCCTCAAAGTCGCCCGCCGTTTGCCTGCCACCTGCACCGCCGTCGGAGGCGGAGGTAGAGCCCGGGGATGACGGCCGAAAGCCCTCAACCAACGGGTCGCGCCGTGAGCAGGCCCGACGTCGACGCCGACGCCGCCTCTAGTAGGCTTCCCGCCCTGGTGAAGATGGAGCCGGCGGCCCCGGGGGAGGCCCTGGAGCCGTCGGAAGAAGACGCGATGGGTGGCTCGCGGCCTATCGGGCGCCGCAGGAAACGGCCCGTCCAGCGCGGGAAACCCCCCTACAGCTACATCGCGCTCATCGCCATGGCCATCGCGCACTCGCCGGAGCGCCGCTTGACCCTAGGCGGCATCTACCGCTTCATCACCGAACGCTTCCCCTTCTACCGCGACGGGCCCCGCAAGTGGCAGAACAGCATCCGCCACAACCTCACGCTCAACGACTGCTTCGTCAAAGTGCCCCGGGAGCCGGGCCGGCCGGGCAAAGGCAGCTACTGGGCCCTCGACCCCCACGCCCGCGACATGTTCGAGAGCGGCAGCTTCTTGCGCCGCAGGAAGCGCTTCAAGCGCAGCGACCTCTCCACCTATCCGGCCTACATGCACGAGGCGCCGGCCCAGCCCGTCGGGCCTGCGCTGAGCTCGGCCTACGCCCCGCCGGCCGCTCTCTGCTATCCTTCCCAGCCGCCCCTCTTCAGCCTGGGGCCCCTCATGGCCCAGCCGAGCCCAGAGCTGGTGCAGCAGCACGGCGTGGACATAAACTCTTCCCCTGGCAACGCCTGCTCCTTTGCTGGGTCGGCGGCTTACTCCAACCAAGCCTGCACCGCAGGCTCGGGCCTAGGCAGGCCCCACAACCCCATGCCTTACTCTTACGCCATCCCCGGGGGCCAGCAGTTCCAGGTTAACCAAAGCTCTTATTCCCAGAGCAGCAACAATAACCTCTTTGGGGCCTCTGCCCGTCTAGGAGTACCTACCTCACCCCCCATCGCTAACGACAGCATGGATTTCTATGGCAGGATGTCGCCCAGCTCCTACAGCTCTTTGGCTCACGGGTACAATGCCAGTGGGCAGCTCAGCAGTCCCGGCGCCTACCTGCGACACACCTCTTACCCCAGCAATATGGAAAGATTTGTTTCTGCCATCTGAAGCTGAAGAGGAACTTAGGGTAGAAAAACCCTAAAACTTGGTTAGGGTAGAGCGAGGTGGGGTGGGGGGAGGATGATAAATCTCCGGTTGTATTTATTTATCTTCCCCTTGGACTTAAGAGTACCGTCATGAGCATGTTATGCTGCACTGGCTGGTGTTCATTCGGTGCAACTGCACATCGATGTGCCAATCGGCTCCATTATTTAAGTCTGTAAGAGGAACAGGACAACGGAAGCGTCCACAATACAAGGCCGGTGTAAAAGGTTTTAACTTTGTGAAGCGAATGCACAATACTGTATGAAGCTAATGACTCTGCTGCGTAGGTGGGAGTTTTGAGAAGACACAGGGGACTCTTTCGTGCTGTGAGCTAAGAAGCCCATCACCTGTCAAAACCAAAGGCAATGCAACGTGTTAGATTTTTTTGTTTGCTTTTCCATTCCCCTTAAGTTGCCTCCACCTTTCCTTTTGTGAGTTCCCTCCTCTTTACGAAATAATCTGTTGTAACAGTAGCCTCAATAAAGTAGTAGGCTTTTTCTTTTTCATTTTTTAACCTAGCCCAATTATTAGCAATATTATGAATAACTAGTAGGTGTATGCTTAATACCCTCAATGTCAAGTTTTCAGTGAGTCACAAGTTCATTTGGAGATATAAATGTGGAGTCAATGATTCACCTTTCTGTTTGAATGCTTTCTTTTGGCTTTGGAAATGCAATAAATAACCTTTGGAAATTATTTTCTTGGAAAGTTCTGATTTGTAACTGCTTATTTTCAACGAAAGGGTTGAAAGTTTAAAAAGTTATTGTATATTTTCTGATTAGTTAAGAATAACACAGCAATCAAATGATTTACCCAAAAAGGCAATTCTATTTTTTTTCCAAAATGATGCTTTTTACCAGGGTGTTTCATTTTTAATTTTTAAAAAGATCTTCCGCTCACCTTCCTTTACTTAACTGTCATATCAATCAAGACTTCAATATTGATATTGTTATAGTTGTAGTTGAACAGAAATGCAAGGAAACGCTGTAAAATGAACAGCTAAACCCATATAATCTACTACTGTATATTATCATTAAAAGTAGAATCAGTAAAATTCTGTAGGTTATCATCTTGCAATACTGGATAAAAAACCCCTAGTTTTTAAATAAGAACCATAGGGATCAAGAATCCCATTAGCTGAAAGCTGTTCAAAATTCAAAGAAGACATTGTTACGGCTGCACATCCCTATAAATCACATAGTATAACATTGTTACGGCTGCACTATTTCAGACTTCAGGAATAAAGAGATTAATTTATTATAAATGACAAAGAATCTTTTGCATATTCAGGGTAATAACAGATTAAATATATACCCTAAGTAAACATTTGAATATTTACACAAATGTAAAAGCTGTAAGAAATCTTAAGCTTTGTTAAGTTAAAAAAAAATTTAATGAGCCTTTCCTGTATAGGAAGTTCTTAACACAGAAAACATTGAAAATTCAATTTCCGTAGATGTGCATCTATAGTTCTGAAATGAATTTTGGACCATAGCATTCATATGATTCACATGCAGAGTTTGAGTCAGATGGTATGGACAATCATTCCTTCAGGATGATAAACTTGACTTACTGGGTTAGACCAAGAGTGTCATAATTTAGCATTCTTTAAGAAATTATGGCTAATTAAGTTCCTCTGGATACTTAGAAGAAGGACATGAAATTCAGCTTATTCTTGCTATTTGTTCATAGTATCTGTATAGATTTTAGTAAAATTTCATTTAGTAAAAACCCTAGCCTAGAGAGAAACATCATCTGTGTAATGTGTCTTAAGTTTTTTGAAGTTAATGGCTCCCACCAGTAATTTGGATAGTTTCTGCTTTTTTTATATGTTAACTCTATGTTCAGTGAAGAAACCAAATTTATTTGGTAAAAGGAGAAGGGGTGGGAATTGCTTGAGCTTATTGCCAGTTAGTTTTATGCAGTTGAGATGAAGATACTTTCCTTCAACCACAGACCAATTGATACCCCTTTTATTCCATTGCATTTATGACTTTGTTATCCCAGCAACGTGCAGGGGTGTACCAAGATGTTCTGGAATTCTGTTTTATATAAGAATTTTTAAAACTTTCTTTTTGCTAAAATACTATCAGATTCTGTACTAACAAATTACATGTAAATTTGTACATGTAAACAAATTACAAACAACCTTGAATGCTCTTGTATCTTTCAAACACTTCTTGCTTTGTTCTCTGGCCCATTATTTTTCTCAGTATTTTCAGCTATGTATCTATTGTACGTGTGCCTCTAGCTAGAAAACACAGAAAGAACCCAAGACAAAAGGATAATGATCTACTAAGTGAGGTAGCCACTGTTCAAGCCTTATGTGTTGATCAAGATGGACATTAAATTAAATATGTTGATACTCCCATAGCCCTATATTTAATTTTTCATTTGTACCAGGTGAATTGATTTGTATTGAAATTATTGCTATGAAGGTGTACATTTTACAGCGAAACGGCATAGGAAAAAGGATTGAATTTTCCTCTTTGCGCTGCAAGATGGAAGAACAGTTGCAGCTTACATTCCTCATCTATTTTGTAGTTTGTTTCTAATATTTTAAGTTTCCTATAACAAAAAAAACTGCAGTTTGTTTCCCTGTGGCATGCAAATAAGCAAACTACAGTATTTTAGTTATTTTAAAGGCAGTGTGAGAAAGAATTCCACCAGGGTAATTTAGACGGCAGTAAATTAAATTGTATTCCATTCATTTTATAATTTGTAAAACATTGAAAAGATTTTTTGATTAGATTTGAATCTTTGGGAAGCAATCTATTTTTTGTCACAGCTCATTATGCAAGCACTGACTTTTCTACAAAAGAGTCCGTATACCGTGAGAGGCGATCTGGAGAACGTTCTGATGCACAGATTCCATCCATACAGAGTGGCGAGCAGTCCTGTTGGGCCAAACTATTTTATCACATGAACTAGGAAGCCCCTGAACAATGATGTTCATTGCAGATGACAAACAGCAGTGGGTTGAAAATTGTTCTTAGACGGATGTTTCTGCTTTTTCTACAGGAGCATTCCCGTACATTCATAGAAACATAGAAAAAGAAGATTGACGGCAGAAAAAGACTTCATGGTCCTTCTAGTCTGCCCTTATACTATTTCCTGTATTTTATCTTAGGATGGATATATGTTTATCCCAGGCATGTTTAAATTCACTTCCTGCGGATTTACTAACCACGTCTGCTGGAAGTTTGTTCCAAGCATCTACTACTCTCAGTAAAATAATATTTTCTCTCATTACTTCTGATCCCCCAACTAACCTCAGATTGTGCCCCCTTGTTCTTGTGCTCGCTTTCCTATTAAAACACTTCCCTCCGGAACTTTAGTTAACCCTTTAACATATTTAAATGTTTCAATCATGTCCCCCCTTTCCCTTCTGTCCTCCAGACTATACAGATTGAGTTCATTAAGTCTTTCCTGATAAAGTTTTATGCTTAAGACCTTCCACCATTTTTGTAGCCCGTCTTTGGACCTGTTCAATTTTATCAGTATTTTTTTGTAAGTGAGGTCCGGAACAATTGGAAAACTACTGCTCTAAAATAAAAATGAACAAAAAGTCAAATGAACCAAAGCAGAGATGGTCAGAAAGCAGACTCAGACATGCTGAAATCATGGGTAATTGATAATAGATCTGTAAAGGTTTTCAAATCCCACCCAATTAACAAAAGGACTTTTCCTTCTGTAAAATGAGGCTGCCAAATTTTTTTAAAGGAAGGAGTACCGGATTCAATTTTAGTAATGGAAGAATCATTTTAATTTCAGCTTTATGATCTAAGGTTAGAATCAAGAGTGAGTTCCTCCTGGTTCGGACCAGATTGCCCGAACTGTTAGCAACCTGTTGCTGATGTAATTTTAGTGTTCTGGTTCGCCATCATGATTTTCCTATGTCTGGATGGCTTCTCCTCATTCTGTGCTGTGAAAAAAACTCTCCCAATTGCCCCCGGTTTAATACCGACCTTTATTTCTTCATCCGAATCACAGCTGAGCGGCTCCTCAGCTGTCTTTCAAGCTGAATCCACCTTCTGAGCATGCGCAGAAGTGAAACTGCATGAAACGCATGAAAGGTTGCGCTGCGAATCGGTGGTGAAGGTAAGTGGAACCCACCCCTGGTTAGGATGCTCCTTAAATTTGCTATTAAATTTCCGCAACTCCTTTGCACCTTGCATCGGTTGATTGAATTTTCCAAGAGTAGTACAGTGGTCCCTCGATTTTCGCAGGTTCGAACTTTGCGAATAGCCTATACCATGGTTTTTCAAAAAATATTAATTAAAAAATACTTTGCAGTTTTTTTTCTATACCACCTTTTTCCCCGCCCGATGACGTCATACGTCATTGCCAAACTAATAATTTTTGCAAATAAATAAGAAAAAAATAATTATTGCTAATAAATAACTATGTTTATAAATATCAGGATCACTAAGTGTCTTATTCAATGTGAGTACCAGTAATAATGGTGAGTAAATGGTTGTTAAAGGAATGGGAAATGGTAATTTAGGGGTTTAAAGTGTTAAGGGAAGGCTTGTGATACTGTCCATAGCCAAAAATGGTGTATTTACTTCCGCATCTCTACTTCGTGGAAATTCGACTTTTGCGGGCGGTCTCGGAACACATCCCCCACGAAAATCGAGGGAACACTAATTTTAAAATGAAGAAATTTGAAGTTTGTTCTTCTCTGCATCACAAAACATCAACATCGGTACTATTTAGGTCACTTCTTTGATTAATGCCTGTTAGCTGGAAAGGGGGCCTCAATTTCCGGTCTTTGTGATATCAGCATCAAGAGAAAGCTTCAGATATGGTTTCATTGAAAGGTCAACAAGGGCAGGTATTATTAAGTCAGCATTAGCTTTACGGTTAATGTTGCCTTTAGATGCTGTAACTCCATGTCACCATTGGATGGAACCCTTGTCTCATTCTTTTTCCTGGCTCCGGAATTTCAGTTCCCTAGAGGTTAATGCTGGTTTAATAATTTAGCAGCTTCCCTTCAATAGTGGAAAGAACAGGAGTAAAATCAGGCACCAATTTGTTTCCACATCCATCAGGAGACAAGATCTACCAGGTTCCTGGCTTTTTCTTCTTCCTTTCTTTAACTCATTTTATAGGGAGGCGGGGGATGCATTGAAAGGAACAAGGTAGATTATTGTTGTAGGACCTCCAGTTGCTCAAGTCAAGGCAACAATTTTCTACACTTGTTCTTGGCACAAAGAAAATTATAGATCATAGAATTATGACAATTATAGATCATGAACCTCGGTGGCGTAATGTTTAGAGTGCAGTACTGCAAGCTACTTCTGCTGATCAGTGGCTGCCAGCAGTTTGGCAGATTGAATCTCAGTAGGCTCAAGATTGACTCAGTGTTTAATCCTTCCAAGGTCAGTAAAATGAGGACCCGGAGTGTTGGGAACAATATGCTGACTCTCTGTAAACCACTTAGAGAGGGCTGTAAAGCTCTGTGAAGTGGTATATAAATCTAAATGCTAAATATGCCAAACATTTCTAATTCATAAAATATACACTGCTCAAAAAAATAAAGGGAACACTTAACAGAATATAACTCCAAGTATTCAATGAGAATATTTCATTCATTCAGATCTAGGACATGTTATTTGAGTGTTCCCTTTATTTTTTTGAGTAATATATATTGATTTATTAGTTTCCTAAATCATTCACTACCAAAATCTCTGAAGTGTATGCAGAAACCAAGCACACTAACACAAGAAATTCCACAATAAATTGACTTAGAAATTATTTTAAACATTTCCAAATCTCCAGATCCATCTGTTACAAACTCTGACCCTGGATTGTCCTCCAGCTGCTTCTAAGAGTTGTGAAGTAAAAATGTCAATAGCATAAGGAGTTCCCCTAGCCTAGATATATATATTTATTCTTATCAGGCAAAATCAGCAAAGCAGGAGAAGTATGACTCTGCACATGTACACATGGACTACTCAATCCCTGTTATGGGCTCCACATGCATGATTTCAAACACACAATTTCTATATATATAAAGAAAAAGAAGACTATAAGGCTAAAACCCACTGTCCCAAGATTGTTCCAAGTAGAGTATCCCAAGTGTTATCAGTCTAAAATATTGTTTCCCAACCTTGGCAACTTGAAGATATTTGGACTTCAACTCCCAGAATTCCCCAGCCAGCATTTGCTGGCTGGGGAATTCTGGGAGTTGAAGTCCAAATATCTTCAAGTTGCCAAGGTTGGGAAACACTGGCCTAAAGACCTCTTACAGTGGTTTGACTTTTTCCACTCAGCGGATTATTTGAAAATAATAATTGTGGGAAATGACAGAAGTATATAAATGGGAGAAGTTGCTTCTAAGTTGGGCCTAAAAACTTGCATGAACAAGGCAGAATAGATTTATTGTTTTCTGGTTAATTCTCTAAAGGGATTTTAAAAACATAAAAACCAGAGGTGCCTTAAGGTCCCATCTGCGGTACGCAATGGTGTAGCACAAACATCCATGTCCCCAATAACTACAAATAAAGAACATAAGGAGAAAAAAATGTTGGGAAGGTATCTGTCTTTGCTTGTTCCTCTTAATCAGGGGTAGGCAAAGCTGACTGTTCTATGACTTGTGGACTTCAACTCCTAGAATTCCTGAGCCCGTCATGCTAGCTCAGGAATTCTGGGAGTTGAAGTCCACATGTCACAGAAGAGCCAACTTTGCCTACCTCTGCTCTATATTATTCTTTTTTTCCTGTTCTAAAGCATTACTTATAACCAGACGAAGGACCTGTAGATGGATGCAAAACATCTCCTCTAGATAGTTCTGATGTGAAGAAGGCTGATGGCTGTTATCTGGCAGAGGGATTCTACTTATTTCTATTTCAACTTTTCCCAGCCTGAACCTATACAAAGTCTTGGATGATAGTTACCCTTGTCTTCCATCGTCATGGTTGAAGATAATGTTCCTTCCAGGCTAAGGCAAATTTGTATGCCGCCCCGAGTCTGCGGAGAGGGGCGGCATACAAATCTAATAAATAGATAGATAGATAGATAGATGATAGATAGATAGATAAATAATAAAAAAATAAAGAAAGAAAGAAAGAAAGAAAGCATGTTAAAGATACTAGAAGATGAAGAAGCAACTTCATTTGAACATAAGTCAGTAAACCCAATGTATTTTTTAAAAAAACAACAAAATTCTCTGTGCTGAATCCTCCAAAGGAAGACACAATTTCAAAAAGTATTTCAAAAAGAAAAATTGCAGGAATTACAACAAAGACTACCAGATTTTTATTTCTCACACAAGAATGACAGGTATCATGTAGCCTAACAGCTTTTCCATATTGGATAAGGAACAATTATTATACGCAAGCAGCTTTTCAATTAAAAGCCGAATAAATCTTGCTCCAAGTGATCATTTTCCAAGGACTGGGGATCCTCTGAGCCTTCTGGTCTTGGTGTCTCCTCTAGTCCTTGGTGGTGATCTGGGAGGCAGAGTAAAGAAAGTATCACATGCAAATATTTCTATTGGTTTAGACTAAATAATGTTGATGTCTCAGAGCAATAACTATAACCAAGATTAACTATCTAAGCAAAAAGAGTGAAATGTCAACTCCCAAACTGATTATATAGTAACAATGTCTTCAAAGAATTTTTAAATTAATGATGACATATTAATATTAACATAAGTAAAGAAAAATTGAAACTAGGAATTCTTCAAACACTATTGTTATGAAAACCAATAGTATTCATATCCATAGTGCTTGCAAGGTAAAAATTAGACAATATATCAGCCAGATGCTATTTCTCTGCTACCTAGGGGACCAGCTATTTTAAATATTTTATGGACTTTCACAAATCATTGTATTTGTGATTGTTTCCCTGTAATCCCCTTAAAGATTTTTCAATACAACGAAAGGTTACATTCTAATCTTAAATTAAAGTAAAAGTGTACAAGTCCATAAAGGGCTCCAGTGATGAAAAATAAAGGACAATAGGTATTGAAATAATCTTTTTAATATTTCTATCCATTAAAGCTGGATTACAGTAGTTAATAACGAGGGAGAACCACCTCAGTCACACTAAATTACAGAATTACATTTTGACAAAGTCACTAATGGAAAGGCATGAGAGGAGGAAAGCTATACAGTAATCGCAGGGGATGCGTTCCAATACCACCCATGAAAAATGAATTTCCGTGAAGTAGAGGAAATATAGTTTTTATGTACAGTATTTAACAAGTATTTGGACTTTTAAAATCCACCCTTTGAATTAAACAGTCATTCTATTATAATGTTTCTCAGCTGGAACTACATGTGACATCCTACCAGTTTCTTTAATAGAGTACAGTAGTACTGTAGAAGAATTTTATGAATTTTTAATGGATTTAAAATTTTCAATGGATTTAATGGATTTAATCCCCCTTTGAAAACAATGAAGTAATGCATCCACAAAAGATGAACTGCGAAGTAGCGAGGGATTTCTGTATTTACTTAACATAGTCAATGCCATAGATTCTCCTTCAACCTGAAAAGTAGTAGCCTAGTTTACAGCTACAGGACAGACTATAGACTTTTTTTCCTAATATTTAATCTTATTTTAAAATACAATTCCCCTTATATTTTGTTTGGGTCATTTTACAACATTATGACAGCCATCCAATGGGTACTTTACATCCCATAAAGTCAGCTTTACAACTGGTAGCAACGTTCTGCAGTCACATGATCATGATGCACACATCCCGCAGCTTCATGTATTTTTGGCCTTTTTCAGCCCCCCCCCCAAAAGCCCATTCAAATCAATGGGTTTGCTTAATGAGTATAGTGTTCACTTAATGGCCTTTGCCAAAAGGGACAGGGAATTACTTCCAGTCAACTTGACCAGAAGTGCCTCGACTTTGGACCATAACAACTTATGACAGTGATCGTGAACCTTTTTTACCTCAGGTGCCAACAGTGTGTGTGCTCATGCTATTGCACGCACATGTGTGCCCACACCCATAATTCAATGCCCAACAAGTGCCCCACCTCCATGCAATCCCCCAGTGCTCTCCTATTCCCCATGCATGAACCCCCCCCCCCACTGCCCTGTTTCCTGACTTCTGGTGGGCCTGGTAGGCCTGTTTTTTTGCCCTCCCCAGGTTCCAGAGGCTTTCCTGGAGCCTGGGAAGGGCAAACACCCCTCCGGAGGTTGAAAATACCTTCCCAGAGTATCTGTGTGAGCCAAAAATCATCTGACTGGCGCGTACATACACGCACACTGGATCTGAACTAAGGCAACTACTCGTGTACCAGCAGATTAGACTGGTCCTAATTGCAGTTGTAAGCTGAGGATTGCCTGTGCATCTATTGTATTTCATAAGACCCATCACTTTCTAAGAAAGATGTAGAGTATTACTTCTATTAAAAGCATTTTCTACTTTGTTAAGTGAGCTGACACGCAAATGGCCAGACCACATATTATGCAAGAGACTTATCATCATACCTGTGACACATTTACTGTATATTTCAAATGTATTTATGCAGCGATGGGATACGAGCCGGAACGTTAAATTGCGCTTGCCACCACAGCTCATAGGTTCTTGCGGGTCCAGTGCGATTTTGCTGCTGCACCTGTGGAGATAGCAAAATCGCGCACGGAGCCGCAGGTGCGCCCATGTTTCGGCAAGGTTATTTTGCTCCTGCGCATGCCAAAACATGAGCGCACCTGTGGCTCTGTGCGCGATTTTGCTATCTCCACAGGTGCAGCAGCAAAATCGTGCTGGACCCACAAGAACTTACGAGCCGTGGCGGCAAGCGCAATTTAACGTTCCGGCTCACAGCTCACCACTGTATTTGTGGAAGGTTCTGAATGCCAGTGGGGGCAAATATTCCATATCATTTTCCTAGTCTTAATGTAACTATCCCAAGCAAAAGGTTACAAATATATACAGTACACTAACATTACATGGCATGCGACTGGGATACTTGAGGGACTGCTTCATCCTGGTTACATCTACCTATTTCATCAGATCCTGCAGGAGAGGCATGTTGTCAGTCCCATCTACGAAGGAGTGTCAGCCGAAGGGATCTGAAAAGAGAGCCTTTTCTGCCATTTATAATGTCTAAAGCCCTGATGATGAACGTATGGCACGCATGCCAGAGGTGGCACAAAGAGCCTTTTCTGTGGGCACTTGTGTCATTACCAGCTGGTTTTTGCGCATGCTGGAGCACTGGAAACCAGAAGACCAGTTGGCCGGCATGCACATCAACCAGCTGGTCTTCCAGTTTTCCAATGGTCCGGTGCGTATGAACATGCACACATTCCGTTTTGGGCACTCTGTGCTAAAAAGGTTCTCCATCACTGGCCTAGATTATCCCCACCCTTGTTGGCCTTTAGCAAGGCTTTGACAATAGGGCTTTGCCACCATACTTGGAGATCTGGTGATAGGGGAGAACCTCTGTCTGCACTGGCTGTGCGGAAAGCAGGGCACTGATTGGATTCTGCCACTGATTAGGTCTATTTTTCCATTTTTGCTCCAGTCTTATTGACAGTTTGTATGTTCATAGAATTTTTTCTTAATGTGATTTTTGTTTGGGGTACTATCTTAATTGTTGAGAGCTGCTCAGAATCACTGAAGTGAGATGAGTCACTACGCAAACAGAATTAATTCATTTTAATTAATTTAGCCAGCTTCCCATTTCTTCTATCATTGCAGTGCCTCATGTTCTCCTTTAGTAATTTTAGCTGAAAGGACACTGCAACAATATCAGGGCCAAATGATAGAGTAACATTTAATTAAAATAGTCCCCAAAAAATTAATTGATTAAACCTGGTTCATACGCCATCCCAGTTGTCCTTTCAGCTAAAACTACTAAAGGAGAACACAAGGCACTGCAATGATAGAAGAAATGGGAAGCTGGCTAAGTTAAAATTTAACAAACTTGGCAAAACTCTAAACTAGGGTACCAAATAAGGGTTGCAAAAGATGATCACCAGCTGACTGCTCTTTGTCGCCCCCTGATGGTCATCAGAATTTTGCAGATCAGAAATGACAGCTTTGCTCTTACTATATCTAAGGGGCCCTACTGTTTAATAATCCAGAAAGAACCACTACTCTTGTACTTTATTTCCTCTGTAATAAAATTGAGATACTTTAAATTCATCAACTTTAAGACTTGTGGCCTTCAATTCCCAGA
Organism: Erythrolamprus reginae; assembly: GCF_031021105.1. NCBI lineage: Eukaryota > Metazoa > Chordata > Lepidosauria > Squamata > Dipsadidae > Erythrolamprus > Erythrolamprus reginae. The sequence goes on along the minus strand of NC_091951.1, from coordinate 229,611,353 downwards.
ATTCCCAGCTGGCATGGAATTCTGGAAGTTGGACACATTTGTGCTAGATTCTTTCTCTGATCCAACTGAAGGACCATGGAGAGAGACAGAAAAGATGTTCTCCAAACTTATTTCAGAGCCCTTATTTATCATCCAGACCAAATTTCCTCCAGGCTGAATAACACACTCCTCACTAAAAGAACTTTTATTTGCAAAGGCTGCTAGTTACAGAACTCACCGTATGGGAAAACAGACGGAGTTATTTCCTCTTGGGAATACAGCCCTTCCGTTACCACTAGAGGGACGGAGCATTCTTCATGGAGTCCATGAGTGACTTCAGCTTTTTCCTCCACTGCGGTCGCTTGTGTTTCATGGCTCTCGGATTCCTCTGACTGCAATTCTGGTTGGGGCTCCGGTTGTGAAGTCTGACGCCGGCCTCGGCCCCTTCCAGTTGCTCTTCCTTTCCGTGCTCGCTTGTGTCGCTTTTGCTCCCTAGGCAAATGTACACATAAGAATCATTTTGGAAATTCTAGCATCCGACAGATTGCTTCGAAGGGATTTTTTAACTAAACCATTAACTCGCTTCTTGAAGCACCTTAAAATTCTTGATTGTTAAGATTATTTATTCAGCACTTTTTTCCATTCAAGATGAGCAAACCCGAGCTGATGCCCCAATTCATGAGAGAACTGAATGTGTTCCTGGTCAGTGGTTCAACATCCTGCAGAACTGAAAGCTATAATCGTACCCAACCAGCAGAGGAAGGCTTGGGCAACAAAAGAAAAGGGTGGTGTGTCAGACTTTTACCTTAAATCTATTTCTCTCTGAAATGTGTTCGTTTCTTTCTTTCTTATATTTATTTATTTTATTTTATTTTATTGGATTTGTATGCTGCCCCTCTCCGAGGACTCGGGGCAGCTCACAGCATATATAAAAAAAGAACAGTAATATAATCCAATTAGTACTACAATATTAAAAACAATTAGAAAGAGAAGATTAACCTAAAAAATTAACTTATTAACCAAACATTCAGCAATCATACTTAAGGCATTCAGTGGTCAGGGAAAGATCTAAGAGTCCCAAGCCTGGCAGCAAAGATGAATTTTTAAGCTCTTTCGGAAGACAAGGAGGGAGGGGGCAGTGCGAATCTCTGGGAGGAGTTGATTCGAGAGGGCCGGGGCTCCCACAGGGAAGGCTCTTCCCCTAGGTCCCGACATTGTTTGGTCGACGGGACGCTAAGGAGGCCAACTCTGTGGGACCTCACCAGTCGTGGGATTCGTGTGGCAGAAGGCAGTGATGGTGAACCTTTTTTTCCACTGGTGCCAAAAGAGCGTGCGTGTGAGCTATCAGGCATGCACAAGTGCCACACCCGTAATTCAATGCCTGGGGAGGGTGAAAACAGCTTTCCCCACCCCACAGAGGTCGGAATCGGCCTCTTTCCCAACTTCTGGTGGACCCTCCAGGCTCCAAAGACTTCCCAGAGCTGGGAGAGGGTAAAAACGCCCTCCCCTATCCCCCCAGAGGTTCTCTGGAAGCCAAAAATGCTGGCCAGCACACACATGCATGTTGGAGCTGAGCTAGGGCAATGGCTCAGGTGCCAGCAAATATGGCTCTGCGTGCCACTTGTAGCACACATGTCATAGGTTTGCCATCACTGTTATAGGGCTTATAGGGCTTCCTATCTCACACAGTTCTCTCAACAGTTCCATTCTTTGCTGAGATTCCTTTATATACTTATTAAATAAACACTGGTCAAGAAATAAACGTAATAAATGCAGTATGGGTGGAAAGTAGCTGCACCAACAATGAAAAGCTGCAAAAAAAATTAAAACCTGGTTCATACGCCATCCCAAAACTTTATCCTCCAACAATATTGTACAATGGCCAAAACAACAACAACAAAAATCTGATATTATATATAGATGCACTTTAATGAGCCTTGGTGGTGCATTGGTTAGAGCGCAGTACTGCAAGCTGCTTCTGCTGACTGCTGGCTGTAGTTCACCAGTTCAAATCTCACCAGGCTCAAGGTTGACTCAGCCTTCCATCCTTCCACGGTGGGCAAAATGAAGACCCAGATTGTTGGGGCCAATATGCTGACTCTGTAAACCACTTAGGGAGTGCTGTAAAGACTGTGAAGTGGTATGTAAGTCTAAGTGCTATCACTATTAACATGCTTTGATATGGGGAGATACATATACATACACAAAAATAAATACACAGTTGTTAGCCGCCCAGAGTCTGCGGAGAGGGGCAGCATACAAATCCAATAAATAAAATAAAATAAATAAATAAATAAATAAATAAATAAATAAATAAGAAGCAGAATGGATGATGCCAAATATTAAATATTGCAAAATCAGTTATTTTCAATTAAATGTTGCAAATCTATTCTATTGACCTAGGATAACAACTACATAATTTTGTTTCCTGGGCATAGAGTAGATTCAGTAGGTATTGATGTGAAGCTGGGTTGGGTTCAACTTACCTTCCCCACTGATTTGCATTGGGATGGAAGTGCATGTTTTCCTATGCGCACTCGCTTCACTCATGTGTGTATCACTTCCTGGAAATGACCCTCTGTGCATGCACAATACTTAAAAAAAACCCAAGATGGGTGTGGCAGGCCTGGGTTGCTGCTGGTTCCAGCTACCCAAGCTGCCATGTTACTACCGGTTCTATAGAACCGGTCTGAACCAGGAGGAACCCACCTCTACATGCAGCTAAGTAAAACAGATGCCTTTTCAGAATCATCTAAATTCCAACCATTTGTGTGAATACGTATGTGTCAGTGTGAGAATGAGACGGGCGAAAGATTCAAGGATACAAATGGGGATGTCATGTTACCTAGGAATGGAATAAGCAAAAATGTTAATATTTAAGTTGGAATAAAATATGGGCTAAGAAGAAGGGTAGCTAGGAGAGAGTTCTATATGAGGAAAAGCAAAAATAGATTTCTTATTTTTCTTAGAAGAGAAATCTATTGTACCAATTTTGGCTAAACTTTCATGTGACTAATTTGTTTTTTCTATGAGAGCAACAGTAAGGTCAGTGTCATTATTTAGACACAAAACTTCCTTTTTTAAAAGCTTTGTGCAAACAAACACATAAGAGCAGATTGCTTTAACTCTAAAATATGGTTCGTCACCATCCTAATTTACCCCAGAACCCACTGTTGAGTGTCTTTTTCTTCTGCTTCTGCTCTTCTTTTTCTGAGAAGTTCTCGGTCTCTCAAACGGTGTGAAATGCCAACATCTGCAAGAGGTAAGAAGAGTTGCATGAATTATGCTAAGACGTCAAGCTGTGAAAAAATCTAAACCAATGTTGCAGCATAGATGCTGAATAAAACAATGATAGAACCATTTCAGCAACTACTACTAAATATATTGGGTTCTTTGTTATGGTTAGACAATTAAATGCCTACAATGCCTATAAATAAGATTATGTATCGTTTTTAAAACTGAAAAATTCAATAAATATATTTATTTTTTTTAAAAAAAGAAAAGAAAATTAAATGCCTACAATTAATATTTGCATGATGGTTGAGGAGAGGGTTTCCAAAAACCTGTAAGTATTTGTCTACAGGAATGCAATGTGAACTTTATTCCAATTAAATATTTCCATAATGGCTGAAGGATTTATCATATGTGCTATCTGTTGTCTCTATTTTAAAAAGCTGCTGAGATAAGCCAGAGAAATATCAGAATGAAAGTTATTATTTTACTTCCTTGTTGTGAGCCGCCTCACTGTTGTGAGCCGCACCGAGTCTGCAGAGAGGGGCGGCATACAAATCTAATAAATAATAATAATAATAATAATAATAATAATAATAATAATAATAAATAAAAAAACACTTTGGTATGTTAAAATATTATTTTAGTATGCAAAATTTAGTAAACAGTTATGCAGCCAAAGCTTTTTAAAATGCTAAAGTTTCATTCTCTATGTACAGTATTTCCATATAATTGTATGCAGCCTATGTTTATGTTTGTCCGTTTAGCTACACTTACATTGTAATGTAACCTGCTACTGCAGATGGTACAATTAATTTAATGAAAAACAAGTCTGGTGCATTTTGCTGTGTAGCATGTTGCTTTTCATCATAACTCTGAATAGAGTATAGAGTAGAGTAGAGTGGAGTGGAGTGGAGTGGAGTGGAATGGAATAGAATAGAATAGAATAGAATTTTTTATTGGCCAAGTGTGATTGGACACACAAGGAATTTGTCTTGATGTACATGCTCTCAGTATACATAAAAGAAAAGATAAGTTCATCAAGAATAATAAGATATAACACTTAATGATAGTCTGGGTATAAATAAGCAATCGAATCATATTAGGAACAAGTCAATATAAATTGTAAGGATACGAGCAACAAAGTTACAGCCATACAGTCATTAGTGGGAGGAGATGGGTGATGGGAACGATGAGAAGATTAATAGTAGTGCAGACTTAGTAAATAGTTTGACAGTGTTGAGGGAAATTTTTGTTTAACATACTGATGGTGTTCAGGAAAAAACTGTTCTTGTGTCTAGTTATTCTGGTGTGCAGTGCCCCACAGTGTCGTTTTGAAGGTAGGTGTTGAAACAATTTATGTCCAGGATGTAAGGGATCTGTAAATATTTTCATGGCCTTCTTTTTGACTCGTGAAGCTCAATGAAAGGCAGGTTGGCAGCAATTGATTTTTTTCTGCAGTTCTGATTATCCTCTGAAGTCTGTGTTGGTCTTGTGGGGTTGGGAGAACCAAACCAGACAGTTATAGAGGTACAGAGGAGAGTAGAAACAGACATCTTGTCCCGATTAGAGAAATAACATCAGACCCTTTTGTCCAAACAGTGAATGAGAACATGGGATAGAGCTTTGCTTGATGATGAATTCTGAACTTAGACACATATTTTGTTGTTGGAGATAACATATACAGAACAACCTTAATAAACTTATAATATAAAGTCTTTGGAGAGGGGCGGCATACAAATCTAATAAATAAATAAATAATAAAATAAATAAATAAATAATATGGCTTGTTAATTTGGGCATGTCAGATTACATGTGGTATTAGTATGTATGTATGTATGTATGTATGTATGTATGTATGTATGTATGTATGTATGTATTTATTTATCCATCCATCCATCCATCCATCCATCCATCCATCCATCCATCCATCCATCCATCCATCCATCCATCCATTCTATTAATTGAATTTATTTATTTCTAAAAAATAATCTGACTTATTTATTTATTTATTTATTTGGTTGTTTGTTTGCTTGGTTGTTTATTTATTTATTTAGATTTATATGCCCCCCCCTCAACTTGACACAATGGGAAATGCCCCCCCCCCCATTTCCCCCATTGTTTGGGAAAAAAGTCTATATGAACCTCCTTCTATAGCCATCATTGGATGATATTTCATAATCAGTTAAGATATGAAAGCTATAACATGGTAATGATTTTCTAGCTGTGACAGAATCTACATTTCATTTGCCTTTAACACAAATGCAAGACACATGTAAGATAATTGTGTCTCGATCATAAATACTTTTAAACATTTTTCTCAGGTAACGGTTTCTCAAAAGTCTGGGACATTCCTATTTGATTCTCCTTCATTAGAATCTGAACATAAGGCTATTATAACATGAGACTATCAAGAGGAAAAGTGGTCAATTCCCATGACATAAATTAACTCCACACTTGTAATAGAGGCAGGTCAGTTGCAGCAGTGAGGTTTTTTTTCAATGACACCATAAGGTCATTTATTTATATTTATGGTATTCAAATATAAGTATTAAAAAGGATATCTACCTTAAATGGACTCTATTGTGAAACAAAGAAAAAAAAACCTTGCATCAGCATATTTATTAACATCTGCCACCTGATGCTTCTCTGTGTTTCAGATTCATGAAAGTCACAAATGTTTGTTTCAATCCACATGTGGAATATTATGCATAATTCCACTTCAACAGAAAGTGTGAACTCTATGCATTAAATGAATCTATCCTCCAGCCTTTGATTGTGAGAGAAGCACCAAGAATCTTGTAATGATATTCTCTCTATAGTCTACCATTTGGCTAGGACCTAGCGCACCAACACTCTCTCATAATTTCATCATTACACATTGTCATTTTCTATAGTTTTTGCTTTGCACTAATGTCCAACTGGTAAAAGTAAAGGTTCCCCTCTCACACATGTAATAGTTTCTGACTCTAGAGGGCGCTGCTCATCTCCCTTTCAAAGCCAAAGAGCCAGTCTTGTCCCAACAGGTCTCTGTGGTCATGTGGCCAGCATAACTAAACAGCAAAAGCTCACGGAATGCTGTTACCTTCCCACCAAAGGTGGTCCCTATTTTTCCTATTTGCATTTTTTACATGCTTTTGAATTGCTAGGTTGACAGAAGCTGGGACAAGTAATGGGAGTTCAATCCATTACGTGGCACTAGGGATTTCAACTGCTGAACTGCAGACCTTTCGCTCAACAAGCTCAGCGTCTTAGCCACTGAGCCACCACATCCCACCCAACTGGTACAATGAAGAAAAAAAGTTAAATAATACTGTATTTCTCTTCCTCCCTCCCCTACAAAGTGGAGCATAAAACAGAAAGATTGCTTTGGCAAACTGTTGTCTCACTCTTGCCTAACCCAGCAATTCTATGGCAATGTCATCTGCTTTTATGCCTTTGTTCAATATTACAACATAAATAAAAAGACCTGCACAATTCCGAGTTCAAGCTAAGCTCAACAATAGGATTCCTTTCTCTATAAGGCTAATATAAGGATAATGGACACATGGTACAGATGCGGGGGGGGGGGGGCATTCGACTAGCAGAAATAGGGGTTTTCTTGTGTTTTTTTGTTTACTATTTATTTTGTTTCAGTTATTTTCTCATGCCAATTCCTTTTCTCAGGCACATTATCCCACGTTCCCACTCCTGCACTGAAAACAAGTCTAATATAGTCATTGTATTTACCTGCCTGCATATTTATCTCTGCCTTTCTTTTTATTATTCATTATTATTTATTTTATTATTTTCCTTTTATTATTCGTGGCAGTTTGTGATGGGTGTGGGGTGTGTGGAGAGAATTAGCAGTGGGTCTAAGACATTTGGTTGCCTGAGGCAGAACATAAAACAGCACCCAACTTTTCCCTAAGTTAAGATACACGTGGCATCCAACAATTATTTTTGCATCTGAGGCAGAAAATCCCATCAATGCTTCTTTGTTTCCCTGGCAATAAAATAATAATTTGCACAGCTTTCTTGACACTTGAAATAAAATGCTTGCATCTGTTCCCTTGACTTAATTGGTGGCTAACTCTACTGTAGATATACAGTACTTCAGTATTTCTCTTGGTCTCTGATTTTCCTTTGCAAATGCCCTGGCTCTCTTTCACTTGCATCACTGTAGCAAATAATGTTATAAGAATACCTTATGCATTTGTTAGGTAGTTCCAAGATTGGGTTACTCTCCAGAATTTTAAGGATGAAGAAGGATGAAACATTGTAAGTGGAAGAAGTTTGAACAAATCAGTATTCTCTTGAGCCATATTTATATCCTGTACCTCCTCATTCTACATCTGCAACCTTGCAAGATAAATTATGTGAGGAGATTTTAAGTTCACCCAGACAGCTAAAAGATCCAGATCCAAACTGACCATCATACTGCAGGCTATTTCAACTGACTGCTAGCTGCTAGCAGTCCGGCATTTCAAATCTTACCAGCTCAAGGTTGACTCAGCCTTCCATCCTTCCCAGGTGGGTAAAATGAAGACCCAGATTATTGGGAGCTTTATACTGACTTTGTAAACCCCTTAGAAAGGGCTATAAAAGCACTATGAAGTGGTACATAAGTCTAAGTGCTATTGCTAAGTGCTATTGATATATCCCACTAATGATAACTTGTCTGGCATTCTTATCATACAATAGATACAACTTAAGGCAAAGCACTCCAAACTTAATTGCAGACAATAGAGTTCAGCAACAGAGTGGTCAATGCCTGGAATGCACTACTTGACTCTATGGTTTCATCCCCAAACTCCCATAACTTTAACCTTAGATTGTCTACTACCTCACTACATTCCTAAGATGTCTGTAAGGGGCGTACATAAGGGCACCAATGTGCCTTCCATCCCATTTATTCGTATCCATTTCCTGTACTCATAATCAGGTTTATACTTTTATTTGTTCCCCTATACATGCTTGGCGAAAACAAATAAATAGATAAATAAATAAAATCTCAGTCCAAGTCTAAAGCTGTTTAAAAGTAGAATAGAATAGAATAGAATAGAATAGAATTTGTATTGGCCAAGTGTGATTTATATGCCGGATTTATATGCCGCCCCGAGTTTTCGGAGAGGGGCGGCATATAAATCCAATAAATGAAATGAATGATTGGACACACAAGGAATTTGTCTTGGTGCATATGCTCTCAGCGTACATAAAATAAAATATACATTTGTCAGGAATCATGTGGTACAACACTTAATGATTGTCATAGGGGTCAAATAAGCAATGAAGAAGCAATATTAATAAAAATCTTAGAATATAAGCAACAAGTTACAGTCATACAGTCAACATGAGAGGAAATGGGTGAAAGGAATGATGAGAAAAACTAGGGATAACCTTCTGCTATGCATTTTGTTTCTGTTTTTATCTATTTGAAGCCTATATGCACACAAACAATATTTGCAGAAGATCTTCCCAATGTTTACTCAAGGAAAGCAAAATAAGAATAGAGGTTTATTAGGGGTAAGGATCAGAAACCAGGTAATTCTTGAAAAAAAAAAAGCAAATTTGCCACCCAAAAAGCAATCCTTTTCTCCCAAAATAATTTGCATTACCTGCAACTGCATAGTCTTCAGGTGTGGCCTCTGGTTGCTGCGGCGTTTCAGAGTATGAATGATCCTTTTCTAAACTTGCCATCGGTAACAGTTTATTTTAATGTTTATATAGAGAAAGGAGCTGAGCTCCACCATAGGATCATGTAACGCATCTAATGGTTTAGTGCAAAAAAAAGTTTCCAAAACGGAGTGGGGTAAAAAGAAACAGACTTCCCGCCCCACACATCTTATCTGCCACAGACATGGCTACGTTAATACTAATTTTTCTTATCAAGTTGCAAAGGTGTTTATAGTGATGCTGAAAGCCTGACATATTAATTTCCAAACACTTTTTCCTCGCGTGAAATAATTATTTTATCAAAGAAATATGCCCTTTTCCAAACATTGTGCATTTGGAAATTCCTGGAAAAACATCCTTACCCCACCATTTAGAAATAATTACCTCCTGAAACAGTTTTGGAAAGAATAGTCTATTACATAAAATAGCAAGCAGCATTTAGACACATTAAGAATACTTCTCTGGGGGGGGGGGGAAATCTGTACAGATCTATGTGTGTATATATTTGCATGCACTTTGCTTAAAAATCCCTTGTCCTTTGTTTTATGTTCTCTGAGAATATGCCAATAAATGAGATTTTTTTTTAAAAAAAGAGAATGTAGATGAGAAAATACTCCTAAGATATTTTTTAATGTATATTCATTTTGTAGGGAGGGATCAGTACAATTCTAAAAACATATGGTAAATAAATAAATAGAAGCATTTGGCACATTTGCAGTGTAGCAATTCATTTTGAAGAAGATTCTGCAATGGAGAAATTCCTTTAGTTTTTCACATCAAACTTTGTCTACATTATATAGAAGGGATTGGATACTGTAGCCTAGAGCTGAAGGGATTGGATACTGTAGCTTAGAGGATAATTCTCTGCCTTACAAGGCAAAGGTTGCAGGTTCAAGTCCCAGTGGGTATGGCTAGCTGATGAGGCCAAAATAAGGCCGAAATAGATCTATCCTAGTCTCCCTTAATTTTCAAATTCAGCTTAAACATGTGACATATGAATATATATATATATATATATATATATATATATATATATATATATATATATATATATTTTCACATCACACTTTTCTGTTAATACTACAAATAACTGAAATGTGATTTTATCTCCAGGTTATGTTACAAACAGCGGCATTTCTTAATTTTCCTAATTTTAGTTTTCCTTTTCTCCTCTTCTTAAATCATATTCTTGAAATGTACCTCTGTAAAATGTTTGATATGTATTACCTTTTAATATTGGGAGTTTCCTTTTCCCTTGTCCTTTGGACACCTCCCTTGGGCTTAAATAAGATTATTTTGCTGCTCTAGAAAGGTGGGGCAGACTAAAAGACCAAGAGAGAAGGGTGGAGGTAAAAGAAACTAAATGCACCTCCTGCTTTTTGTGATATGCAGAGGCAAGGCACTCAGCAAAAAACTGCAGCCTTCAATTAAATTGAGATGAAATCCTTAACTCTATTAGGGCACTAGAATGACTAGATGCAGTTCCACACATTACATTTTCTTGAACAACAACATCTTCAGTCATTTTCAAGATCATCAAGTTTTCATCAGAAGCATTCAGTGCTTTTCTAAATAGAATGGAATGGAACAGAATAGAATAGAATAATAGAATAGAATAGAATAGAATAGAATATTTAGAAGAATAGAATAGAATATTTAGAATAGAAAGAACAGAACAGAAGAGAACAGAATTTTATTGGCCAAGTGTGACTGGACACACAAGGAATTTGTCTTGGTATACATGCTCTCAGTCTACATTAAAAAAAGATACGTTTGTCAAGAATCATAAGGTACAACACTTAATGATAATCCAGGTACAAATAAGCAATCAAATCATATTAGGAACCAGCTAATATAAATAGTAAGAATAAGAGCAACAAAGTTACAGTCATACAGACATTTGGGAGGAGATGGGTAATGGGAACGATGAGAATATTAATAGTAGTGCAGATTTAGTAAATAGTTTGACAGTGTTGTGGGAATTATTTGTTTAACAGAGAGTGATGGCATTCAGAGGAAAACTGTTCTTGTATCTAGTTGTCTTGGGGTACCATGCTCTATGGCAGTGATGGCGAACCTATGGCACGGGTGCCACAGATAGCACGCGGAGTCTATCTGCTGGCACACGAGCTATTGTCCTAGCTCAGCTATAATATGGGGGCTGGCCAGCTGGGTTTTTTGGCTCACACAAAGACTCTGAGAGGGCGTTTTTGGCTTCCAGCGAGCCTTCAGGGGGATGGGAGCAGTGATGGGCTCCTATGGGAACGGTCAGGAAAGCAGTTCCAGTAGCAAAATTTGGAGCTCCACTCCAGAGCACCCAATTTGCACTGAAAGATGTTGAAACAAAATGCATAAGCCATGCCCACAATGTGGTAGTAAAATTTTTGGTAGCCCATCACTGGATGGGAGAGAGTGTTTTTACCCTCCTCCGGCTCCAGGGAAGCCTTTGGAGCCTGGGGAGGGTGAAACGTAAACCTACTAGGTCCACCAGACGTTGGGAAACAAGCTGTTTCCATCCTCCAGAGGGCCTCTGGGGGTGGGGGAAGCTGTTTTTGCTCTCCCCAGGCATTGAATTATGGGTGTGGGCACTCACACATGCGCAATAGCATGCACACATACTCATTCAGCATTCGAGGGGAAAAAAGGTTCGCCATCATTGCTCTGTAGCATCGTTTGGAGGGTAGGAGTTAAAACAATTTAAGTCCAGGGGTCAGTAAATATATTCATGGCCCACAGTATACAGGTCCTCAATGGAAGGCAGGTTGGCAGCAATTGTTTTTTCTGCAGTTCTGATTATCCTCTGAAGTCTGTGTTGGTCTTGTTGGGTTGCAGAACCAAACCAGTAGAGGTGCAGATGACAGACCAAATAACTCCTCTGTAGAACTGTATCAGCAGCTCCTTGGACAGTTTGAGCTTTCTGAGACTGGGAATACTTATTCATATACAGTTAATGAAACAAAGATATTGAAGTTAATTTTTAAGTCCTACAGGTGTTTATATTATTTTAATAAATGACAAGAAATTAGTTTTTCCTCTTTCATTGCTCTTACATGTATTTCTCATACATAGCCTTATAACCTTGCTATCAAACTAAGATGTAACATATGAAATTTGAAAACATTTTATAGTTTAATGCATTGCATAAAATCCCAATGGTTGCTTACTTAATAAACTTTGATTAACCATATCAGACAAATGACCAGGGTAGTATCTTTCTCTTTCACATTTTTATGTGGAAATATTAAAAAAAAAAACATAGAAAATTTTCTGCCGTATGAGCACGGACTTAAATGATAAAACCTCATGTGTCAGACTGCTGGGAGATGTAATTAGTTGCAAAAGCAACAACTATATACTGTACCTGTATGGTTAATTAAAAAAATAAAAACACAATTGTGTCTAATTTCTGCAACAAAAGCAACAAACGGATCAGCCTTCCTTGATTTTATTTGATCAATTTAATATTTTCTCCACCCTATCACACTGGACTTTGTGTATGAATAGAGCAGAAATACAAACATCGCTATTTTTGTTATATCCTGCTTTGTCTGCAGAGGAGAACTCAAATTTTTTTTCCAAGCCACAAACTACCAGTAAGTTTATTATTTTAACTGATACAGTACAGAAGGTATGTGACAATGTTACAGAAATTCAAGAAATATCTGCTGCTAACACTGTAGTAGTTCTTTAATAGGTAGCTCCAAGAGTTGAGTCATTCTACTTAAGTACTTCATGTTGGTCATACTGTATATCAAAAGGCTGAAATGTTATGTTTTGTTGCCTAAGTGATTGTGTACATTATTATCTTTGGAATGTTAGGGCACAACAGTGATCTATTGCTTACTTTTGTTGCTATAAACTTTTATAAAGGTATCAGCCGGGAGGCTAGGATTTCATAACTTTTCAAGTTATTTAAGGTAAGAAATAAATCTATCACAGTTTCTGATAAAGTAAACATTTCTGTAAAATTCAGCAATAACATCTCCCTATTATAAATAATAATCTACACAGTATTTTCTTAACTTTCTTCCTATACAAAAACTATAAATTTAGTATTGTTTTTGAAAAAAAGGAAAAGGTTGCCTTGGGAGTGAAGGCGCTCACCCAAGGGAGTGAAGGAATCTCCAAACTTTGAGGGCAGATAAACACATTTTGCACTCCTATTTTACATTTTGAGAAAAGTGCTATGGACATAGTTGTAAAACTGTAATCCAAAATGGATTTCACAGACAAGCAAATTAGCTAAGGGAAAAGACAAATAATTATTCAAAAAAAACCCATATACATGATGGCAGATATGGGATATATGCTTCAGAAAAGATACTTGATTTTCATTTAGAATTTCTCACACAGTAACATTCATTTTCTTCATACAGGCCTCACAGTAAAATTTACTTTAAATCTAGACACATAAAACATATTATGGTTTGACACAATATGAGAATCAAGTCATTGTGATTGTAATATAAATATAAAATAAATATAGCAACTGTTTATAAACAGTATTGTGAACTGCTATTTATGTATGTACCCAGATGGATATGTTTAATAAGCCATGGTTTGCTCTAATAACCAGACATTAACCATCAAAACAGGAGCTTTAGAAAACATTTGGGGAAAATGCAGTTAACCTACATTATAGTCTCTTTGCCTGAAATTGTCATTTGCATGAGAAATCTTCACTCCAGTTCTATATCATTCTCATGAAAGATCCAGACAATGCATTAGGATAAATTTGTTTGTTAAGTTGTGGCTCAGTACACCATCACATTAAGTAGGTTAAGGGATCCATTTGTTGGGAAATGTCTTCTTAGGCTGGTAAGTGTTGGTAAAAACTTTGGTAATGATATACTTTGAATTTTCAGACTCTGCACCTTTGTCTGCTTTCCTTGATGAATAGACTGGGCCAGCTAAAGCTGCTAACCTATCTGGATTTGGGATTTGCAATAATGTCGCATCTAATGAAAGTGCTTTGACTAATAATAACCTGATTATTGGAATGCCAAAATGATCTGATTCCTAATCCTAAATATTTTGAGGTCTGCAGAACAGACATATCAATAATTGAGGTATGTATTCTTTGTGAACCCAGCCATCCCTTAACTATTCAGTGGGTTTAAATCTTTTATAGGCAATGCTAGGACTTCCTATTATGCTAAATTAATCAAGTTTTAAAATGTTAAACTATTTGCAGCTAAATTCATACAAACTAAATTGTGATTAGTTTTTACTCCATTGTTGTTAAAGGAACTCAGAAAATAAACTATATTTTAGCTTAACTATGGGTAAATGTAAAATGCTTTCCAAATAATCTGCACAAAGCTCTTTTTAAAATGTACAGCAAGAACTGGTGAGTTTTTAAAGCCTGTTGAAAACTGATAAGCACTTTATAAGTATGACCCAGCAAAATATTGAAAATGACAGGCTAAATTAGATAATGTTTCCTAGCTTACGAACAAGGCCAAATTGTGCAAAAACACAAGATTGTTCTATCCAATTTTCCAATAATAGCAATTTATACAATACTTGTGGCTAATTTAATCCTAGCTTACTTATCCTCTCTGAATTTATATTATACATTGACTGAAATCAAAACACTTGTAACCATACACATACCACATCTAGGACATCAACACCCTTGACATCAACACCCTTGAAAATGTCCAAAGATACTTCACCAGAAGAGCCCTTCACTCCTCCACTCGAAACAGAATACCCTTACAAAAGTAGACTATCAATCCTAGGTCTAGAAAGTTTAGAACTGCGTCACCTAAAACACGATCTAAGTATTGCCCACAAGATCATATGCTGCAATGTTCTACCTGTCAATGACTACTTCAGCTTCAACCACAACAACACAAGAGCACACAACAGATTCAAACTTAATATTAACCGCTCCAAACATGACTGTAAAAAATATGACTTCAGCAACCGAGTTGTCGAAGCGTGGAACTCATTACCTGACTCAGTAGTGTCAACCCCTAACCCCCAACATTTTTCCCTTAGACTATCCACGATTGACCTCTCCAGGTTCCTTAGAGGTCAGTAGGGGCGTGCATAAGTGCACCAGTGTGCCTTCTGTCCCCTGTCCAATTGTCTCCCCTTATCTCATTTATCTTTTCTTCCTTTCAAATATGTTCACCTATACTTTTATATCTTTTCTTCTATTCTTTTCTTTACTTATATTATTATATATCTTTCTCTTCAATGTGTATGATGTATTGGATAAAATAAATAAATAAAATAAATATTGTGGTTCAGTATGTTATGCAGACACAGCCAGTCTTGAAGGATATTTACAAACCACAGTAAGAAACCTCTAATTAGATGCAGCATCTATCAAGTCATTTGCATCATTTTCTCAATTTATAAATTTAATGAAGATATTCCAGGTCAGCTAAGTGATAATTTGAAATAACTGAAATGGGACTTGAACGTTCAAAGTTCTTCTAATCACATATGGATAAACATACATGGTTGCTCTTTTTAGACCATCTGATTCTCATAAGAGAAGCAGGAAAACCTAAGATTATTTTATGCATTTATCCTGCAACAGAGAGTGGCGGTGAGCCGTATCAGCTCTATTCTTGACCTGTGCATTTCTTAGTTGGTTAAGGTTTTCCAGGAGATGAAATGTGGTTGAGTTCAAGCCTTCATGTGGGAAAGGAGGATTCTGCTGGTCTTGAAGGAGACAGTGATTCATCCTCTTCTCAAATGGGCATCCTTTGACCTAGCTGCGATGGTCAACTTTTGTCCAGTCTCCAACTTTCTCATTTTAAAGAAGGTGACATGTACCATGAGCTGTGGTGATGCAGTGGTTAGAAGGCATTACTCTGGGCTACTGCTGCTGACTGACAACTGCCTGAAATTTTGGCAATTTGAATCTCACCAGGCTCAAGGTTGACTAGCCTTCCATCCTTCTGGGGTAAGTAAAATGAGGATCCAAATTGTTGGGGGCAATATGCTCATTCTAAATTTCTTAGAGGGGGATGTAAAGCACTATGAAGCGGCATATAAGTCTAGATGCTATTGCTATTGCTTAACAACTTGCAAGATTGAAAGGTGATCCCTTTTAGAGTTCAGTATTGAACATGCTTGGGAACAACCTCTGTAGGACTTGGAATGATGGGATGCATCCATCTTAGCCCTCTTGGTAGTTTTCAATATACAGTGGTACCTCGACATACGAGTTTATTCGTGCCAGAGCTGACCACGTATGTCGATCAATTCGTATCTCGAACCAATGCATTTTTCGCGCCGAGATAACTGGAAAAAATGGAATTCTTGCGCCACCTAGTGGACGCTCGGCTCGTATCCCAAATTTGAGCTCGGGTGTCGAACAGAAATTTTGCTTGCGTCTCAGCTCGTAACTTGGAATACTCGCATGTGGAGCAGCTCGTATCTAGAGGTACTACTGTACCATAATCAAGAGCCATATCATTTTGGGGAAATGGGAGTGGAGCATCCTACTGTATAGTAGTTTTCTTTCCTCCATGGACAGTTCCAGTCTGTGTTGGTGGTGGGGGAAATCAAGCTCTATGTTCTTCATTTTGGGTACATCAGAACTAGTTCCTATTCTTCTATGTAAATTGGTGAATTCATTCCATAATTTGAAGTATCATCAATGGGCCAATGGCAATAGTTTTTGTCCCTCTTATTCATTCCACGGCTTGAGTTTGAGTATTACTGAAAGACTGATGACCTATAATCATGCCTCTCTGCTCCAAGTCACACAGGTGATGTCAGTTTACGTCAGGGGTGGGTTTTGGATCCTGCTACTGCTGGTTTGCTCAGGGACATGTCAGGCAGGCAGGCATTGCATGCACGCTTTGCATGCATTCACAGTATTTTAAAAAAAGCTTCTGTGCATGTGCAGAAGTCAAAGACAAGAAGGCGCCACCTATGGCACCGAGAAAACTGGCTCGGAATGTGGCAGCCCTGGGTCCAGCAACCCAAGCCACCAAGTTATTAACTATTCTATAGAACCAGTCTGAACAGGTAGGAACCTATCACTGGTTTATGTGCATACCAGGTACCTGGAGATTGTAGGGTCTGAATTGGAAGGAATTAGATGGGACATAACCCTAGCAAGGCAGTGTGACTCTGGGTTTCTTGATCTGAAGATTTGCTAACTCTGGATAATATAGCAACAGTATTGCTGTATAATTTGGAGGTTCTCTTGGACTCACGGCTCTAGCTCAACAAACAGGTGGTAGCTACAGCCCAGAAGGCTTTTGAGCAGTTTTACTTTGTGTCCCAATTACATTCATATAATTTGTTTCTGCGTTTGCACAGCTGCTCGTCTTCCCAGCATTCTCCAGACCGAGCATTCAGAATAGGGTTGTTCATTAATTCTTCCCCTTCTGATTCAGATGAAACTCTGGCTGGAGACTGACTGACTCCCTTCACCTCTCTGCCTCACCAGTTCCTTCCTGCTCCATTTCTCTCCCTGCCTCTCCTTCTGTTTCACTGTCTGATTCGTCCACCAGCCAGACAGGTCTTCTGTAAACAGACGGCTCCCACTCCTCTGCATCAAAATCAGCAGCCACAGGAGCTGGCCCGAAGCCAACCACAACAGAGGGTATGATACATTTTTAATTTTTTACATTTTGTTATCTTTATATTTTATTAGCCATCCAGTTCAGCGGTGGGTTGTTCCTGGTTCCGTGAACCGGTAGTGACAGCAGGAGGCTCTGCCCCCCACCTGCCTGGGATGCTTCTGCACATGTGCAAAGTCTCGCACTTGCACATGCTCACAAGCAAGCTGGTAGCGACAGGATTTAGAACCCACTACTGATCCAGTTATTCTATATAATATAGGTGACCATTGAAATATTTTAAATAATTTAAAACAGGAAAATATTACTTTATTTGTGGTCATGCAAGTAATTTATTTTTATTGATAATAAAATATAACTGGCACAAGCTAGTCAAAACGAACCATTTCCTTATTAGTATAATGTTCAGCCATTCCTTTTATAAAAACATATAATTATGTAACACGAGCATCACCTGCTCTCGAAACAGAAGTGTTGTGACATCATATAAAATGGAGCACAGCAAATATTCCAAGAAGTGTGATTAATACTACACTTTATATAATACAGGCCTTTTTAAAGATGTAAATGTGAACACAATATGCAAATCTATGGAGACACATTTCATTGATATTCATCCTGAAAGTAGAATTTGTAAGGTAAACATTTAACAGTTGGTACTTGTTTCAAAAATGATAAACAACAGAAAAGTCCAAAAGATAAATTAGCTGGTTTTCAAAGAAGAAAAATTCTGTGGATCATATATTTTCTGCCTTTTCATTATTTCATACAAGGTACATTCGTAGGAATAATGTCCCACAAATATAATCTGCCTGACCTGTATAATCATTGAGGAAGGGGATGGTCAGCATTCTGATGTAGACTATCATTGTGGTAGCCTTGTCTTTTGAAACAATTTGCCCATATACATGCCTTTGGCTATTGTCATTCCATTACATTTTTTTAAATATTATTCAAATTGGCTTTTAACTTTTAGAACAGTTGTTGGACTATCTTTTGGGTCTTATAGGTTCACACAACATGTAAGCCTAAAACATGATTATTAGTTTATGCCTAACTGTGCTTGCAAATTCTGTATTTAGCTGCAGTGCCTAAAAGCATTAGTGGTCTCCAGGTTGAGGAAAACACCATTAACTGATTTGTGTATGTTGCTGTTAATGAATAACAGGCACATTTTTAATGATCTGTTAAAAGAAGAAAATATGGTATTTCAATGAAGCTTACATCATTGTACTAATAAGGTCACAATGTTCACCTAATTATGAAATTTGCACACCAACCCAAACTCTGAATGAGTGAGTGGTTAAATGCCCGTTCATGTCTATGCAATCAAAATATTTAAGGTATGAGAAGTCTAGTTATAAACATGGGATTTAATTAGTAAGGAAGAGATTAAAAATAAACATCCTTGGCTTACCCATGTTCTCTCTAAATTCCAGAAACCCAGAAGGCATAACAAGACTACTAGGTATGACAGAAAACCACGTGTACTCATCAACCAACCAGGTGAAAAGCTGCTACCTGGTCAGATTTAAAATGACAAATTCTGCCCAATGCACGTCTTTTAATGTAAACAGGAATATTTCAAATTGTGCAGTACATGAAAAATGAATATAATAGAGGGGATTTATTTTTAATTTATGATGCCCGGTATAATTTTCAGCTGGATCCTATCTCAAAATGGTAGGAAGCTATGCAGTTGAATGTCAGTAAACTTATAGGCACATTCCTCTTGTTTTTTCTCTTGCTTTAATAATAGAATGAATCTAATACTCATAATCAATATTATTGGTTAACCCTTTATCTGTGTAGTTGTGAGGGGGGGAAAAGAGCATAGCTATGGGAAAACAAGTGAGGATAGCAACTGCGCAGAATAGCCAATTTCAGTTCTTTAGGCTACATTGTGATGTGTTTAGGACTTATTTTTTAATCCAACAAACCGTAACTGGGGCTATCAGTATAACTTGGCGCAATGCATAAAATCTGCCCTGCATTTCATCCACGAGTAGAGCTCGTATGTCGAAGATAAAACACAGCACATTCAAGAGAAATGTCCAGTATAAACCCCAGCCTTAATTTTTCCATGTTAGGAAAGAAAACAGCTCTTCTGGATACATTTACTCCCAGATACAATAAAATAAATTTGGTGTTATTCATTGAATTTGGGGCTTGCATTATGGACCTTTTGAGAGCCTAACTTCTTCCGTTATGGTTGGTCAAAAGAAACATGGACTTGGGGGAGAGGGGTGTGGTCAGTGCCGTGGTGAGACAGCTTCTTCTTCACACTTGTGGGGGGGATTTTGAATCCCCGCTGTTTGAAGATGCTGATTCCTGTGAGATCGGCCCGGAACCTCCCTGCAGGGGAGGTGGAAAAGGGGTCTTTGTCTCCTGTTGTTTTTGGGGCTGGCATGCCCTGTAACAGGCAGAGTTGCAACTTCAACCGGCAGTGGTTGAAACTACCTCGGTTACCATAGCCGAGGCGACTACGTGCTGGGAAGATAGGATTTGAAACGTCGGGAGTCATCTGGAAGAAGAAATATAAGCTCTTGTGCTGGAGGGTGAGAATAAAAGCCTGTTGGAAAGGATTCGGATTTTTAAAAATCTCTTTGTTTCAGAAGTTGGACGGAAGCTGAGGCTGTACTATTTTTGGACATATTATTCAGCATTTAAATTAACTTTAAAATTTATTTAAACACCAAGAACTTTACAAATTGTTTTTATATATGGAAGTTCTTTGGAGAGGGGCGGCATACAAATCTAATAAATAATAATAATAATAATAATAATAATAATAATAATAATAATAATAATAACAACAACAACAACAACAACATAAGACTGGACTTTCAGAATTAGCATAATTTAAATTTCAAAGTGATTATAGAAGCCAGAATTGAAGAATTGGGAGTAACCATGATTGCATACTGATGACATCTGCTGGTGAAGTTGAGGCAATGTTTGGTTGGACTTCTTGTTCACTGAATTTGTCCTTGATGCAATGAGACTGGGCAGATTGTTTTCCTTTTATAAGTGATAAAGAGGAACGGAAAAATAAATAGAAAGACAACATCTTGTGCTTGAACTTTATTTGAAATTGGAAAGGGTGAGAAGGAAAGAAGGATATAATCTGTTTTGGAAAATTTTGGCTTCTGGATGTTATAAAGGTTAATTGGATATTTGGATAAAACTTTTTAACACATTAACTTTGCAAAAGATGGAAGATATAAGAGATTTGTTCAAAGATATACAGTGGAACCACAGCTAACAACCACAATCTGTTCTGGAAAGTTGGTTGTTACCCAAAATGTTCGGTATCCGAAACAATTTTCCCCATAAGAAATAAAGGAAATAGATTTAATTGGTTCCCAGTCCCTGTTGACTCGCTATTTCCTTTATTTCTTATGGGGAAAATTGATCCCTTGTTCATCGCGGGTGTTCTTTTCCAGAACCACCCGTGATAAAGGATTTTTTTCTCCCCTCCACACACAACCCCCCTCACCTCTTTTCCTCTTGTCCCTATGCCTTCATCTCTCTCTCTTTTGGGGATCCTTGCCAGGGGCTCCCAGAGGCTCTGCTCTGCACCCAGCAGCAAAGTGTCGCTTTGGCTATGATGAGGCAGGCGCTGAGTTAGCTGGTGCCGGCAGCAGTGGCAATTCCTGAGCATTGTTCCCTCTAATGTGGGCAGTGCGCTGTGGCACACGCAAAAATCAAGCTCAGCACATTTTTCCAGGTCCGTGTAGGCGCCATTTCTCCCTGGCCGACAGCTCATCTGCCCCTCCCAAGCTGTCAGATGGGGAGAAAACCCTGTGGGCTCTGAGCCCCACCCGGCTTCTCCAGCTGTCTGGGACTGCTGTCACGCGCGCTCATGTCATCTGTGACCTCCCAAAGGCACCCCCGTCGAAGGCAGAAGATTGGGATGGCGGCTGAGGGAGCCCAGCCTCCTCGCGCTGATCAAGGCTGCACCGTGGGCTTTCTCCAGCGTCAGATCAAGTGCCTGGGTAGGTCTGAAGAGTGCGCCGACTCAAGCGCTCGGAGGCAGCGCTGGGACAAGCCAGGGCAGGACAAGCGAGGAACAGCTGCATCCCCGTTTGGATAAATGGCCTCAGCGGGTCGCATCCATCCCACGGGCCGTAGTTTGGGGACCGCTGTGTTAAGGGGTTAAATAAGGTTCAGGAGGGAAGTGTTTTTAATAGGAAAGTGAACACAAGAACAAGGGGACACAATCTGAGGTTAGTTGGGGGGAAGATCAGAAGCAACATGAGAAAATATTATTTTATTGAAAGAGTAATAGATGCTTGGAACAAACTTCCAGCAGATGTGGTTGCTAAATCCACAGTAACTGAATTTAAATATGCCTGGGATAAACATATATCCATCCTAAGATAAAATACAGGAAATAGTATAAGGGTAGACTAGATGGACCATGAGGTCTTTTTCTGCCGTCAATCTTCTATGTTTCTATGATTCTATGGCTGATAAAACCAATATGATATAATTGGACACAAATAGCTTTGCAGTACTTATTCATGTTCTAGTAATCTCTTGTTTGTATTACAGTATTATAACATGCTATACTGGGAGCTGCCTTTGAAAACAATGTAAAAGCTCCATTGAATTAAAAACAAGATGCAGCAAACTACTAATTGACATGCAATTATATTATGCTATTACTTTGCTGTCCACACTGTCCTTTCAGGTCTAAATGAAAGTGCTGGTATTAATATATATAAAGATGTAGATGGTGTTGGCGCAGCATATCCAAAAGAATATGTCCTGTATTTACTTATGAGTATTCCAACTCTTTCATCCAAGGACCTCCTCAGGGTGCCTCCATCTAGTGAAGTTGGATCATTGCCAATAATCATAATAATAATCCTCTTGTAATGGTGTCCTGGCCATTGTGTGTTGCTTCATTATGGTATTTTTAAAAATTATTTGTATCCTTTATTATTTTTCAGTTTCAGTTTCAGTTTAATCAGATTTGTATGCCGCCCCTCTCTGCAGACTCGGGGCGGCTCACAGCAACAGCAATACAAGACAAATCCAATATTAAATTAATTTTAAGAACACCACAAGTTAAAAACCAATCATACACACTAGCATACCATACACAAATTTTATAAGCCTAGGGGGAAGGAACATGTCAATTCCCCCATGCCTGACGACAGAGGTGGGTTTTAAGGAGCTTACGAAAGGCTAGGAGGGTGGGGGCAACTCTGATATCTGGGGGGAGTTGATTCCAAAGGGTCGGGGCCGCCACAGAGAAGGCTCTTCCCCTGCGTCCCGCCAAACGACATTGTTTAGTTGACGGGACCTGGAGAAGGCCAACTCTGTGGGACCTAACTGGTCGCTGGGATTCGTGCGGCAGAAGGCGGTCCCGGAGACATGTAACAGACATATTTAACACACTTCTCATACTTTCCCCACAACAATAACCTTGTGAGATATTTGGGATAGGTTGGGCTCAACCTATGACTGTCCCGAAGTCACTCAGCTGACTTCTACAGATAGCTAAGACATTCTCTTTATTATTTATTGCCATTGGTGGTGCTCTTTGTTTGCTCACATCTATTACATTGCTTTACATGTTGCTTTGCATTCCATTATTTTCTGTTCACAATGCTTTAATTGATTATGAATCATTCATAGAATTCCTGAAACTGAGAGTTATAACAATACAACAAAAGAAACAATAACTTCACTGTGTGTATGTGTTTCAGGTCAAAGAGCTTGTTCTTGATAACTCCAGATCAAATTGTGGTGAAATTGATGGACTCACAGAAGAGTTTGTGAACTTGGAGCTTCTCAGCTTAATAAATGTTGGACTGTTCTCTGTCTCAAATCTCCCTAAACTCCCCAAATTGAAAAAAGGTAATGATCTTACTATTTTATTAAAGGGCAAAATACATGGAAAAGGTCTATATAGTCATTGAGAGTTGACTCCAATTTAATAATATGCAGCTCAGTTTGGAGGGGGAAAATGACCCCTGTCTTCCTAATTACTATTTTATAATGTTTCTTATATTAAACCTGTTGGGAATAACGGCTCCCAGCACTACCTGATTGTCTAGTAAGATCTGAAAGTAATCAACCATTATGAAAGTGGCCCTTTTCTCTTATTGCCTTTCTGTGGAACGATCTTCCCTGCAGAATTAGATCCATGCTAATCCTATTTAAACTTGGCTTTCCCAGGAAGACTTTAGTACTGTACTTGATTTTAAAGTTTAGATCATCCTTGCACTATAATGATTTACCTAGTTGATAGAATTATTCCTTAGCACAGTAAGACTTAAAATAGGTTTCTGTTATATTGTGTTACAGTACTGTTTTTTTAATCTGTTGGTTGAATTGGAAAATGTAATGGGTAGCATAGATATCCTATTAACAGTCTTTAATACTTGGCTTATAGATATCCTATTAACAGTCTTTAATACTTGGCTTATAGATATCCTATTAACAGTCTTTAATACTGGGCTTATAGATATCCTATTAAAAGTCTTTAATACTGGGCTTATAGATATCCTGTTAAAAGTCTTTAATACTGGGGCTTATAGATATCCTATTAAAAGTCTTTAATACTGGGCTTATAGATATCCTATTAAAAGTCTTTAATACTGGGCTTATAGATATCCTATTAACAGTCTTTAATACTGGGCTTATAGATATCTTATTAACAGTCTTTAATACTGGGGCTTATAGATATCCTATTAAAAGTCTTTAATACTGGGCCTATAGATATCCTATTAACAGTCTTTAATACTGGGGCTTATAGATATCCTATTAAAAGTCTTTAATACTGGGCTTATAGAAATCCTATTAAAAGTCTTTAATACTGGGCTTACAGATATCCTATTAAAAGTCTTTAACACTGGGCTTATAGAAATCCTATTAAAAGTCTTTAATACTGGGCTTATAGATATCCTATTAAAAGTCTTTAATACTGGGCTTATAGATATCCTATTAACAGTCTTTAATACTGGGCTTATAGATATCCTATTAAAAGTCTTTAATACTGGGGCTTATAGATATCCTATTAAAAGTCCTTAATACTGGAGCTTATAGATGTCCTATTAAAAGTCTTCAATACTGGGCTTATAGATATCCTATTAACAGTCTTTAATACTGGGCTTACAGATATCCTATTAAAAGTCTTTAATACTGGGCTTATAGAAATCCTATTAAAAGTCTTTAATACTGGGCTTATAGATATCCTATTAAAAGTCTTTAATACTGGGCTTATAGATATCCTATTAACAGTCTTTCATACTGGGCTTATAGATATCCTATTAAAAGTCTTTAATACTGGGGCTTATAGATATCCTATTAAAAGTCCTTAATACTGGAGCTTATAGATGTCCTATTAAAAGTCTTCAATACTGGGCTTATAGATATCCTATTAACAGTCTTTAATACTGGGCTTATAGATATCCTATTAAAAGTCTTTAATACTGGGCTTATAGATGTCCTATTAAAAGTCTTTAATACTGGGCTTATAGATATCCTATTAAAAGTCTTTAATACTGGGGCTTATAGATATCCTATTAAAAGTCCTTAATACTGGAGCTTATTGATGTCCTATTAAAAGTCTTCAATACTGGGCTTATAGATATCCTATTAACAGTCTTTAATACTGGGCTTACAGATATCCTATTAAAAGTCTTTAATACTGGGCTTATAGAAATCCTATTAAAAGTCTTTAATACTGGGCTTATAGATATCCTATTAAAAGTCTTTAATACTGGGCTTATAGATATCCTATTAACAGTCTTTAATACTGGGCTTATAGATATCCTATTAAAAGTCTTTAATACTGGGGCTTATAGATATCCTATTAAAAGTCCTTAATACTGGAGCTTATAGATGTCCTATTAAAAGTCTTCAATACTGGGCTTATAGATATCCTATTAACAGTCTTTAATACTGGGCTTATAGATATCCTATTAAAAGTCTTTAATACTGGGCTTATAGATGTCCTATTAAAAGTCTTTAATACTGGGCTTATAGATGTCCTATTAAAAGTCTTTAATACTGGGCTTATAGATATCCTATTAAAAGTCTTTAATACTGGGCTTATAGAAATCCTATTAAAAGTCTTTAATACTGGGCTTATAGATATCCTATTAAAAGTCTTTAATACTGGGCTTATAGATGTCCTATTAAAAGTCTTTAATACTGGGCTTATAGATGTCCTATTAAAAGTCTTTAATACTGGGCTTATAGATGTCCTATTAAAAGTCTTTAATACTGGGCTTATAGATGTCCTATTAAAAGTCTTTAATACTGGGCTTATAGATGTCCTATTAAAAGTCTTTAATACTGGGCTTATAGAAATCCTATTAAAAGTCTTTAATACTGGGCTTATAGATATCCTATTAAAAGTCTTTAATACTGGGCTTATAGATGTCCTATTAAAAGTCTTTAATACTGGGCTTATAGATATCCTATTAAAAGTCTTTAATACTGGGCTTATAGATGTCCTATTAAAAGTCTTTAATACTGGGCTTATAGGTGTCCTATTAAAAGTCTTTAATACTGGGCTTATAGATATCCTATTAAATGTCTTTAATACTGGGCTTATAGATATCCTATTAAAAGTCTTTAATACTGGATATTTAGCAAAAAATAACACCAGCTATATACAACCCACCCAGTAAACCCAGAGGGCTCTTTTCATACAAGATAGACAGCCAAAAGAAATGGCAGGCTTGGCCAACCTCCAGTTAACCCAATGGTTCCCAACCTTATTTTGGCCATACCCCACCTAAGCATTTCTAAAATCCTGAGGCCTCCCCCCACCCCATGACAGCCTAAAAGGTCATTAACTTGGTTTATTAAACAAAGTTCTAATTTTCCCCATTAAAAATGAAATTGCCCCCCTGTGGGGCGTGGGCTCCACATTGGGAACCAGGGAGCTAACACAATCTCCAAAATCTTCCCAGGACAAATAGAAACTATCTAGCTCAAATAATCACCTATCTTCTATCTATCATCTCTCTCTTTCTCTTTTCTACCAGCTATACCTATTGTCATTCAATTTCCATTCTTTCTTTCAATCAAACAGCTGCAGGCTAGACTCCTCAAAAGAGGCATTAATGCAGAATTTTTCAATCTGACTTCCTGAGAACCCTTCTGTGTGAGTATGCAGAGGTTTTGAGAGAGGCTCACATTGTTATGAATGCATAGAAACATAGAGGATCGACGGTAGAAAAAGACCTCATGGTCCATCTAGTCTGCCCTTATACTATTTCCTGTATTTTATCTTAGGATGGATATATGTTTATCCCAGGCATGCTTAAATTCAATGACAGTGGATTTACCACCCACGCCTGCTGGAAGTTTGTTCCAAGCATCTACTACTCTTTCAGTCAAATAATATTTTCTCACGTTGCTTCTGATCTTTCCCCCAACTAACCTCAGATTGTGACCCCTTGTTCTTTCCTATTAAAAACACTTCCCTCCTGAACCTTATTTAACCCTTTAACATATTTAAATGTTTCGATCATGAATGCAGCCATTTTTTCATCACTAGAGCTTTGCATCTTAATGGGTGGGGGGTTCCCTATGATTTAATTATTTAAAACAAGCCATTCGAAACCCTGATGTAGAAGATGGTGGTCTGCTGCTGCTAAACATGTCTTCCAATACTTGAATTTTCCCAGAGTTTACTTTCTGTTCATCCGCAGGCATTAGAGAGATGAGAATCAGATGCAATGCAGCAGATTGCTCCTTCAGAAGTTCTTTACTTCCTGAATCTTGCCTGAATGTATGGTAGGCCTACATTTCTTTACAGAAGTCAGAGTAAGCTGCACTTCTGACTCACTAGCCATTAAACAGCACCAGCTCAGCCAACAATGGAAGGAAGCGTCCAGATCCACCTACAAATAAAAGTATTATGCTAGAATTTCTTTTAATGAAACTCGGCAGCTTTCTCTGGAAACTGTCCTTGCTTACTTTTGAAGCAAGTTCTATCTGATGTAGACGCTAAAGAAATGGCGTTTAGTGTGACTCATAAGCGCCATCTACTGGAAACAGTCAGATTACAGCTACTCAGTGAAACGCTAGTGCCCACTTCTGAAAGCATTGCCACATTGAATGGGCAGATGAAAGGGTTGGCACTTGGCAGCTGCTATTTAGTTTTTACTAGCACCTTTGGGCACGACATGCAAGTTAATGGTTGGATGAAGAAAAGGATTGACAAGGTTGAGCGAAGTAGAGGAATACTGTTCAAGCTGGTATCCATAAAACCACCCAAAGGTAACCCAACTGAATGGCACCTCTTATTTTCAGGCATGATCACTTCCAATTTATTTATTATTTTATTTTATTTTATTTTATTTTATTTTATTTTATTTTATTTTATTTTATTTTATTTTATTTTATTTTATTTTATTTTATTTTATTTTATTTTATTTTATTTTATTATTTTATTATATTTTATTTTATTTTATTTATTATTAATTTAATTTAATTTAATTTAATTTAATTTAATTTAATTAATTTAATTTAATTTAATTTAATTTAATTTAATTTAATTTAATTTAATTTAATTTAATTTAATTTAATTTAATTTAATTTAATTTAATTTAATTTAATTTAATTTAATTTAATTTAATTTAATTTAATTTAATTTAATTTATTAATAATTTAATTTAATTTAATTTAATTTAATTTAATTTAATTTAATTTAATTTAATTTAATTTAATTTAATTTAATTTAATTTAATTTAATTTAATTTAATTTAATTTAATTTAATTTAATTTAATTTAATTTAATTTAATTTAATTTAATTTAATTTAATTTAATTTAATTTAATTTAATTTAATTTAATTTAATTTAATTTAATTTAATTTAATTTAATTTAATTTAATTTAATCATTCATTCATTCAACTCGACTTCTATGCCACCCAATCCCAAAGGACTCACATATTCTACATGAAGTCTACTCTACAAAAACTTCATACTCTACAGTGAAGGACCCACCGTAGTGTTCATCGTTCAAGTTGCACTGTGACCTCCATTTATCCCCACCACCAGAAAAGGGAAGGAACAAGGAATATTTAATGCAAGTGAAATTTTTATTCAGTTTACAATCAGATTACTTTGTGACTTTCCATTTAATTAACAATAAAACAAATGTTTGAAATTCTCATAGAACCAAAGCATAGAACAAACAGAGATTTTGCACCATTCCGCGTGACTGTTATAATGGGATTAATTACACAGAAGTTGTCAATTAAAGGAGCTTGCGGTTATACCTAAGCATGCACAAGACACGCGCACCTTCCTGTGTAAAGCCCTCCTCGGCCACTGATAGGTTGAAGAAGCCTCCTGGGAGGAAGGGAGACTTGGGAGAACAAACAGGCAGCCAGAGGTACCACCGGGCCAGCGGGCTCAGCACAGGAAGATGCTCAGCTTGTGCCTCCCACCACTGAGACAGGGAAACATCAGCCGGAGCGGCTTCAGCTAAATGTTGATACCGAAACCATTCCATTTCTGGTACCTCCAACAGGCCGGGGATCCCCTGCTCTTGATCAATCTGGCTCCATCCTACTGCCCCCAGTTGCTTGTGATCGAGCACCCGCGCTGCTTTCAAGGTGGGCATCGCAGGATGAGAGTCGAACAGGTGCTGCAGGTGACTCAGGCTCTGAGCTAAGATTTTACGGAACTTTTTTGCCAGCTGAGGCGGGCACAGAGCCAGGTGCTCTTCTGTGCTGGCCCCCAGCCTGGCATCTAAGTGGTAGGAGAAAGAAACTCGCAAGGAATCTAGTTCTCCATAGATCCGGTGGGCCAGTGGCTCCCCTGTCTGGCGGAGAAGCCGCGCCATGGCCAACAGACCTTGGGCATGCTCAGCTACGAAAGTGGCTTCCGCCACAAGTTCCTTGTCATTCTCCACTAGGATACTCTGCAATTTCGCCATAATGGGCCCCTCGACTTCATCGGTTGCTACAAATTCCCTCAGAGCTGGGAGATGTTTTGAAATGCCTATCGCTTTATCCAACCAAACCTCGAGGCCAGCCTGCCTGTTACACACGGGGAGAGACAGCTTCAGCTCGTGCTCCTTCAGGAAGAGTGCATAACGGTGACGGAGAGCCGGACGCCATCCAAACGTCTCCTCCAGAAGACGCTGCAGCGAATCCAGCCTTTCCAACTTCTCTTGCCACAGCTCCATCACCAACTCCAACTGATGGTACAAGCAGGGAACGTGAAGGGCAGCTGGCAACACCGCGCCTAAAATCCCATTTGCGGCAAAGGCCTGGATCATAGGGCCCCCCCCTGAAGTGACCACAGCCAGCACCCGGTGGAACAAAACATGCCCTTCGCTCAGCATACGGGCCACGGCACGGGCCACTAAGGGGTGGCTCAACTGATCCAGGACCTCAATGCCAAGAAGCAAGGGAGACTGCCCAAGTCTATTAAGAGGCAAAAAGGAGAGGCCAAGGACTGCCTGCCCTTCATCTGTGGTAGCCTCATGAAGAAAGACAAAGGCATCCCGATGCCGAAGGCTTTGGCAAAGAGCCGATTCATGCTGTCGTCTCAGGGCAGGAAGGAAGCTACGGTAGAGCTGTGGGAGAGAGGGGAACGGTCGTCTAGACCCCGCCTGCCGCACAAGAGCCTCAAAGAACTCTGTCTCCGAAAGTGGGACTCCGGTGTGGGCCAAAGCCTGGAGCAGAGTCACCACGACTGAATCTGGCACACCAAAGGATTCTGAGCGACGGCCACGGGACGCGTTCAACGGCGACGCACGAGTTTGCCTCTCAGGGCGGAGGGAGGCTGCAGAAGCCTGCTTGTGAAGCTGGGAGCCCTTTGAAGAGCTGGCATCCGGACAGCGGCCGTGGGAAAGCAGGCCATGTGCCTCGTCCTATAAACTCAGGCTAGAACAGCGTTGAGAGAGCCTTGTAGATCTCCTCGACTGATTTGCCATGGAGTCACTCTGAAAAGCAACAAACATAGCACTACATGAAGGCAAAGGTCTTTCCTGGAATAAACCATATATTAAACACAGCCTGTGTTTGAAACTCATTTTCTGCCACTTGGTGTCAATTTACCTGCAAACTGCCTTTTAACACCTCATTTAACAATACAGCCATTTCAGGCTGACTACTTTATATGTGTGTGTGTGTGGTTTTTCTAGCTGCTACAATTTGAGAATTTAATGTCATTTTGACACAGAATTTAAAGTCAAAAGGCTTCTTTTTCTTACCATTGCAATTTCCACTCAATGAAAAGCCTCATTATGTGGGATATATACTGTATATCCAAGATGGAAGCAGAGTCTCCATAGCAAACATTTCTTTCCCATGAAAGGTTAAAAGGTAAAGAGGTAACCTGTGTTGTGTTTTTAACAAGCCAAGTTTTTCTGTGGTTACTGTGATAAGAAAGCAGTTTCCCAATTACATTCACAGAATTTCTGCTTGTAAGAAAGAAAATGCTACCTGCTCTTTAATTGTGCCGGGCCTACAAAGTATATCAATTCTGCAAATGCTAAAGAGCCAAGCAATTCAGTACAAGGCAGTATTTGGCAAGTTATAGTTTCCCCACAGTGGAGGGCTGCCAAAATTTTTACTAGCACACTGTGGGCGTAGCTTATGAATTTTCTTTCAACATCTTTCAGTGCAAATTGGTTGCTCTGAGATGGAGCTCCATTTTTACTATCCCACTGCCTTCCCTGCCTGGGCAGCAGCCCACCCCTGTTTCCCCACCATACAACCCAAAGTTGGGCCTATTATCATCATCATTTTCTCATCAATGAAAGGCTGAAAATTGCTTTGGAAAGGTCACAACCAGAATATCTCTGGGACCGCCTCCTGCCGCACGAATCCCAGCAACCGGTTAGGTCCCACAGAGTTGGCCTTCTCTGGGTCCCGTCAACTAAACAATGTCATTTGGCGGGACCCAGGAGAAGAGCCTTCTCTGTGGCGGCCCCGACCCTCTGGAACCAGCTCCCCCCAGATATCAGAGTTGCCCCCACCCTCCTTGCCTTTTGCAAGCTCCTTAAAACCCACCTCTGTTGTCAGGCATGGGGGAATTGAAAATTTTTTCTCCCTTCCCCCTAGGCTTATAGAATTTATACATGGTATATATGTTGGTATGATTGGTCTCTTAAATTGGGGTTTTTTAGATTACTTTTTAATATTAGATTTGTTACATTGTTTTTTTTATTGTTGTTAGCCGCCCCGAGTCTTCAGAGAGGGGCGGCATACAAATCTAAATAAAGTAAACTAAACTAAACACAACCAACAAAGGGTTGGTACCCCACAGAGCCACCCCTTCCCAATAGCATGGCAAATCCTCCCCAAATCCTCATACTCACTTTTTTTTTGCAATGCTAGATTGAAGACAACAGTTCAGAGCAAAAAAAGAAGAGCCTTAAGAACACCCAATGTCACCACGTTGATTAGGAGGGGAAAAAAACCTAGAAGACGCAACAACATCCAAACTAAGTTTAAAATTCAACCCCTGTTGCCTTCCTCTTTTTTAACCTCAGTAATTTGTCTCCAGGTGGGCTGACTCCTCCCAAATAATTGCCATGCACTGTTTCCCATGAGCACTAACGGCTTTCAATCACAAAATGGGATATGTAAGTACTGAACTTTTTAACCCTGTGATAAGCGTGCCTTGTAGAAATGTGTGGAAGCACTCTTCAGTGGTGGGGACTAGGGATCAGGAGAAGTATAATAATCACAGTAGAGAAATCTAGAAAGAGCAATCAATGAATAGACTTCACAATATCTGTGCTTGCAAAGTCCCTGCCAGCGTTTCTTTAGGGATTGAAATAAAATAAATGCTTCAAGTTCTTGAGGATATAGAGAGTAGAAAGGCAAATTTTGGCTTGGAGGAAGGTCCCTTGTCCCTTGAGTGGTCTGATACCAATGCTGGCTGGAATTCCATTTTGCCCAATCGTTTCTGTTTTTGCTTTCCAAAACATTTTTGTTGTTATGGTGGTAGTAACATAAACGTCAATATTGGCAGCTCCTGCTTTGCAAAGTATCTTTGTTTAGTCTACAAGTGGTATCAGGACTGGCAGTTACCATTTGGGTTTTTCCTTAAGCTTTTACAGGTGAAAGCTCTTGCTAACGTTACATTTAAATTACATCTTTTGGATAATTTCATGTTGTCCACCCCTGCTTGACATAATCAAGCAGAAACAATTTTTGTACATTTCAAAAAGTTACTGCTAGAAAGAAAGAAAGGCTGCATTCAAGTTTGAAGTAGCCAGGTGTTTAGATTTTATTTATATTAGGAAGTATATCACACCAAGAAACCTGGTATGCTTTGACTAATTTTCCTTCCTTCCTTCCTTCCTTCCTTCCTTCCTTCCCTCCTCCCTCCCTCCCTCCCTTCCTCTCTTTCTCTCTCTCTCTTTATTTCAGTTGGAAGGGACCTTGAAGGTCATCTAGTCCAACCCCCTGCCCAAGAAGGAGACCCTATACCACTTTGGACAAATGGCAGTCTAATCTTCCCTTGAGAGTCTCTAGTGTTGGAGCACTTTGCAGGCAAGCTGTTCCACTGGTTGATCGCTCTCACCACCAGAAAGTTCCTCCTTATTTCCAGGTTGAATCACTCTTTGGCCAGCTTCCATCCATTATTCTTAGTTTAGCCTTCTGGTGCTTTGGAAAACAGCCTGATCCCCTCCTCTCTGTGGCAGCCCCTAAGGTATTGGAAGACTGCTATCATGTCTCCTCTGGTCCTTCTCTTTGCTAGACTATCCATGCCCAGTTCCTGCAACCTCTCTTCATATGTTTTAGTTTCCAGTCTCCTTATCACCCTGGTTGCTTTCTTCTGACCTTCTCTAGAGTTTTAATGTATTTTTTCTAATGTGGTGACCAAAACTGAATGCAGTACTCTAGGTATCCCTCTGTTAATGCAATTTAGGATTGTACTGTATTGGCCTTTTTGGCTGCCACTGCACATTTCTGGCTCATATTTAGTTGGTTGTTCACCAAGACTCCAAGATCCCTCTCACAGTCGCTGCTATTGAGTGTGGTTTCACCCAGTTTATATGTATGACTTTGGCTTTTCTTACCTAGGTGTAGGATTTTACTTTTCTCTGCATTGAATTTCATTTTATTTGTTTGGGCCCAGTGTACAACTCTGTCAAGATCCATCTGGATCCTGAGCTTGTCCTCTGGAGGATTGGCTACTCCCGCCAGCTTGGTGTCCTCTGCAAATTTGGTTAGTTCCTCTTCTATTCCCTCATCTAAATCATTAATGAAGATATTAAAGAGTGCTGGGCCTAGGACGAAACCTTGTGGTACCCCGCTGTATATATATGCTTCCTAAGTGGACAGTTTGATTTCACAGAAGTTTGATTTACTTGGAGTTATATTGTGTTGTTTAAGTATTCCTTTTATTTTTTGAGCAATGTTACACACACACACACACACACACACACACACATGTTTGGTGGGGGGAGGCATGAAATACCCATCTATCTTTGCCTCTTTTTAGAGTTAATTTGGGGTTTCTCCCAGGAAAATATATCCAGGATTCCACCTTCTCTTTGGTAGAACTTCTGTGCCTTTAACAGTCATTCAAAGATGTTTTAATTTAACAGCTTTTCCCAGTACCTTCAA
Source organism: Erythrolamprus reginae (assembly GCF_031021105.1). Classification (NCBI taxonomy): domain Eukaryota; kingdom Metazoa; phylum Chordata; class Lepidosauria; order Squamata; family Dipsadidae; genus Erythrolamprus; species Erythrolamprus reginae. The sequence continues at coordinate 229,577,354 of NC_091951.1, read as the reverse complement.
AATTAAGGCCGCCAGATCTTGGTTGCACAAAATTGGATTAGCACTAGATGGCAATAAAGAAATACAAATGTACAATCCCCCCCCCCCAAAACAACCAACAACCACCCCCCCAAGCTCTCATCCTTTGTTATCATCAGCCAAATGCAATGAAAATTTGATAGGTCTCCTCTAGAGCCCTTAGGAGGTATAAACCAGTGTTTCCCAACCTTGGCAACTTGAAGATATCTGGACTTCAACTCCCAGAATTCCCCAGCCAGTGAATGCTGGCTGGGGAATTCTGGGAGTTGAAGTCCAGATATCTTCAAGTTGTCAAGGTTGGGAAATACTGGTATAGACATCCCGACCACACAGAATGCTGACTCAGGGCTAGAGAAACCAAGGAAAACTGACAAACAAAATGGAAATATTTTTACCATGGGAAATATCCCTGTATTTAAGAGGGCCACTTATACTAGGCATATAGTTAAGATAGAATTAATGGCCAGAAGCTGTATTAAGAGCGGCACGAATAAAAGGAATATGCAACACTATTACCAATCATGTGAATATTATCTAAAGTGAAAACCAATACTTAAGTATCTTTATGACACACACATTATCAATAAAATGTATTCAGTTCACTTAGTTGAACATTGTGCCATTTATCTTAGTGAGTCTTGTACCACTTAGCAAAACTACATATAAAAGGTGAAGGGATGTATTTCCAAGGCATGTGGAATGGAGTTAAGGCAGGATTAGTTAAACATATTGGATTTTAATGTGCTACCGTGTTTCCCCAAAAGTAAGACAGTGTCTTACTTTCTTTTTATCCCCAAAAGCCCCACTATGTCTTACTTTCGGGGTATGTCTTATATTGTCCCGGGCACCGGGGCCGGCTCGTTTTCGGCCCGACCCCACGCCACCATTCCCGCTCCCCGATCTCGCTGACCGCTCCGGAGATTGCCATCCAATCCGCAAAATGGAGAAGAGTCCTCCACTGCACAGGAAATGTGAGGGAGAAGGATTTATTTCCCTCCGTTCTAGTTTTTCTCTGTGGTTCTTCCACAGATCTTAAATGTCACCTCCGATTGGTTCCTCCCCTCCCACCTCCTAAAGGCCCTGGAGCCAATCGCGGCCTCCTCTGGCCCAAATTCTCCGCCCCTCCCTTTTTCCCCAACCAGTACTGAGTTGTAGTCCTGAGGCGAAAGAGGGCTCAGCTTGCTCGCTCCCTCCTTCGGATCGTAAAAGAAGCCGTGGCGGGAAGAGCGCAAGGCACCCGTAAGGTTAACGCGACGTCGCGAGCTGTAAACCATCCTCTCCCAGCCCTTAAAGGACTCCTCTCCCCACAGTCCCGTTGCTTTTCAACCCGCCACAGAGGCAGCCCTGACTCCCTCTTCCGAGCGCCTCTCAGTCTGCCTTGCCGCAGTCGGAGCTCCCGCTCGTGCCGCAGCCAGAACCGCGCCGCTTCGCCTCGCCCGCCGGGTGGCCCAAGCTCTGGGCGCAGCGCGCCACCGCCAGCTTGGGCCACCCGGTGGGCGAGGCGGCGGCCCTGGCCGAAGCGGCAGAGCAGTTCGCGGCGCTGGCGAGGGAGCTGCGCACAAATATCATACAAATATCATTATCATTATCATTATCATTATCATTATCATTATCATTATCATTATCATTATCATTATCATTATCATTATCATTATCATTATCATTATCATTATCATTATCATTATCATTATCATTATCATTATCATTATCATTAAATAATAATAATAATAATAACAACAACAATAATAATAATAATAAATTAATACAGCCATTGAGTTCAGTGCAACTCTTTTTCTAATGTAGAGGGTAGTGAGGGTTTTTGATGGGGATCAGATAGTTCCATTGTTCCATGCTATTTTCCATCCACTCCAGATTTTCTTCCCGGATGTCTTTATCAGGTAATTATGGTGTCTTCTCATTTATTTGTGTTCCATTGAATAAAATGAGAAATACATTACTTCAATCATGCCTATGAAGAATACACATATGAAATTTTAGTTCAGATGTCATTGTTTTTGATGGGAAAGAAAACTGGGATGAAGCCATTGGGGTTTTTTTTTTACATCTCCTCAATCTGCAATGTGGTAATTAGATTTTTCACTGGTCTCTGGCAGAGCACCTAGACATGCCAACGTGCCCAAGGATGCTACCTTTTATATGTGCCACGCTGCCTGTTACTTTTAAGGTGTAAGAAGTTTTAATTTAAAAAAATAGAAAACTGACATGCTGCATGAAACTGGAACAGGGTCAATCTCCAGCATTGCCTTTATTTCCACTAATGATTCCGGAGAAGCTTTTAATAGGACCATAGACTTTCTTAGAGAATTATAATTTGCAAAGTCTGTTAATCTGTTTAGACAAAAAACAACAACAATAAAGATATTGTTTAAAAAGTGAGACAAAAGAAGGGGTAGGAGCATTCTGATAAAGTGATGCTTCAACACTTTAAAACTGAAATTGTAAATTGTAAAACAATTTTTGGTTTTATGATATTCAGGTCATATTCGAAATTTCAAATATCCTTACTAACATCAAAAAATTAAAGACTTTATTATATAGAATTTCTGTAATGCTATATGAGCTAAATATTTTATAGAGCGATATAGATTATACTTTAGGTGCTTAAACGTTTTGACCTTTTCCGACTAAACCTTTTCAGCTGACATTATAACCTATAGAGCAGACCAGGGCAAGGGGTGGCCCGTGGGCCGCATCCGGCCCGCCCACTATCTGTGACCGGTCTGCGGAGGTCAGGGTCCACTCCAGTATGAGGATGAAAGAGCTCACCACGTCTGCCGGAACTCCCCCGGTTCCTGCTTTCCTGGTGAATCATGGGGAAAGCAAGAACCAGAGGAGTCCCGGCAGATGCGTTAAGCTCTTTCATCCTCGCAGTGGAGCAGACCCGACCTCCTACCGAGAACGGCCGAGCATAGAAACCACGCAAACACTCCAGCACAGTGACTGTGGTGCACTGTGTTACCGTAAAGCAAACAATTAGGGGTCTGTGGAGTGGGTCTGGGGGTTTAGGTCAGGCCAGGGTCTGGATCTTTACAGTATTGGGTAGAACTGAGTTAATTATATTAGTCCGGCCCTCTAAAACCATCCCAATTTCTCATGCGGCCCCATGGCAAAATTAATTGCCCACCCCAGCTACAGAGGAACAAGAAAAGCAGAAAAGTCAAAGAAAAAGAAAGAAAGAAGATCCAGAATCTAACAAAGTTGAAAGGCATAAACTCAAGAGAAGCTGTAAAGTTGAGGGGAAACTGGAAGCTGATTTTTGCTGTGTAGATCGTGAGACTTTGCAATGTGGACTGTAGCTGATATTTTTTGGACAGTTCTTTCCTTAGAAGGGAAGATTGTCACCATTGGGACATTTCTAAGCATTGGTTCATTTATCAGAAGGTTTGTTTTCCCTGGTTTTCAAAGCAGGACTATTGCCCTGTGTTCCATAGTGGCCCTGTTGCTCTCTATTGTTTTTGTCTAGTGAAAAAGAAATAAAGATGCTGATCATGAAAATTAAAGCCTGTCCTTTGGAACAGCATCCCTCACCCCAGATCTGTTGGCTTTCTATAAGGCCTTAAAAACACCTCTCTACCCCCAACTCTCTCTTCTCTCTTCTCTCCCCTCTCCCTCCAACCTCTAC